>NC_088717.1:20177343-20477343 GCF_963576615.1 Watersipora subatra
AATTACTCGCGACAGTTATTATGAACAACTCAGACCTACCACTGCAAAACGGTGCCATTCATACCTGCCAACCCTCACGCATTGGGTGTGAGACTCACGCAAATGCCCCATGCCTCACGCAACTCACGCCCGTGTCACGCAATTGCCCCTTTTACCCAAGCAAACTTGTTTTTTTTGCCCCAATCTTCAAGTAGTAATCATATACTTACTACTAATAAACAACTATGTATAAACCTATTTGCGGCATTCTCATCTATCAATAACCTCCACGACATGTGGTTTCCATATGGAGTTATAGGTATTATCCTTCGCTGTGGTGTTTTTATATGCTATGAAAATTTACTCCACTTATCAAATCCTCGTGTTTTCATTGCCCCCAAAATAGACTCTCACTCCTTTCCCCACTCCATGGTTGGCAGGTCTGGTGTCATCTGTAAGCAAATTCTCTTTCAGAAGCCAGTAGGAAAAACTATAAATTGGTCAAAACCTGTGATAATATGTTGTAAAGCTTGAGACTGTTTTGGTCTCAGTGTGACTATGCCTAGCTTTGATAGATGATTTTTGAATCGCTCCATTTTTTTTATCAGTATATGAAATAAAACTGCAAATGTGAAAACGCAAGAGAATAGTAACCTATGGTTCTAATCGTTTTGTTATCAAACGGAATATTACGTAACCACCCAGCCTATCAAAAACATAGAGCCTTTTACTAGATCAAGTCACGTGACCGTGACGATGGGCTTTTAAATGCACCACATCTCATAGTACCGTACATCGTGAGATCTGAATCTATCGACAAGCTTCCATTAGTATCAGTCTGAGCATCATATGTAACATACAATGTATGTCGCTCGTTTTGCAGAAGTTATCTTACCTTTTTTTCGCTATGTGTACCAGGCTCTCTTTCTTCCCCCCAAGAGAGCCATGCCCAGGCTATACTCAAGAAGATGCAAGTTTAGTGTGGCGATAACAATTGTACTTGGCGGGTAAACCCAACATTCCTACTTTCGCGCGCGTTCTCATTTGGTGTGCTAATTTCCTCTCGCATCCCGCACTACTAAATCTTTGTTCCTTGTAATTATGAGTTACCATCGCTATGTAGTTTCGCGCAAGCGAAAATTGTAGCGGCTCCGAATTAGAAGCGATTTTTCTTAAATGCTTACAAAATAAATTTCTGCTAAGTTCAAAATTAATTCGATATCCAAAGTGTTTAACAAAGTAAGCGTGACATTTTTATTATTTTCACACGAATCTTATAGGTTTAGGTGATGCAAAATATTGGCTTGATTAAAACGGAAAGTTATTTTTCGCTTCTGCTGTTTCTACTGAAAGCGACTTGTGTTTAGTGAGAGAGCAAATCGCCGTATTTATTAATTTCACTAGAGCTATTCATATGTTTTTTTTTAATTTCTGGTCTAAATTGGTAGCATTATACTCAACACACGCACTAAATTACTACACTGAGGCTGCAGTAACATATGGTGTGCCTCAGGGCTCTGCGATCGGCCCAACGCTCTTCCTATATTACATCAATGATCTGCCGAACAGACTGAGCTCGCAATGCAGGCAGTTTGCCGATGACATCATTGGGTGCAACGCCTCCGACAATGTTTCATCTCTACAGGCCGACTTAGACAATCTGGGAGAGTGGAAAAAGCAATAGGATATGGAATTTCATCCTGCAAAATGCCAGCTCATCAACTTCTCCCGGAAGAGAGTTCCCACTGATAATCAAGTCTACCTGCACAACACCACTATACCCTGAGCTGAAAGCAACAAATAACTTGGTGTGACACTTGACCATAAAATTCATTGGCAGTCCCATATCAATGGCACCGCCACCAAAGCGAGCTCCACCTTGGGTTTTATCCGCCGCAACATCCTCACAACATCAGAAGAGGTTAAAGTGACTGCATACAAACAGCTTGTACGTCCTTTGCTGGAATATGCCTCGGCATCTTGGGGTTCTGCACCAGACAGCACCTCTGACAAACTGGAGGCTGTGCAGAGGCAAGCGGTGCATCTAATCTGTGGTGTTAGGAGAACTGATAGAAAGACCAATACTACCAATCTCCTTCAGTGGCTGCAGCTGCTACCACTATCTGACCATCGATCTGAGAGACGACTTGAAATCTTTAGTCAATATTACCACTCAAACTCGGTAGTGCTAGATCGATACATCAAGCGTTCCAGTTTCTGCTCATAGCGTAGATATTTGCACTAGTATTTCATCTCACAGTCTAACACGCTACACCATCAGCGCTCATTCTTTATTGGTACAGCAAGAGCATGGAACTTGCTGCTGTCCAATAGCAATCTTTTGGTGCCGCCTGACACCTAGTTTGCGCATATAGAACTATAACTCCAACTTTGTTGTCGACCGGAAAAGATTAAATCAATACTGAGACAATGTTTCCCAAATCACAGCTCTTGCTGGTGCTGGAGACTGTACGGACACAAGTAAATACGCAGATAAATACACTCGTACTATTATTAGATTTTAACTGAATTCTGATGTTGTGTAAACACTGGTACTACGTGTGCTGTGAAAGGCGGTGGTGAGGGAATGGTATATTACAAAATATCACACAGTCTCATTCTTGCAAATACTCTCAACAAAAATTAGTGCGGTTAAATTTGTTGAGAGCATGAGGGTATGCATTAGCGAGCCTCTAGTACCTGTATAACACTATTTGTCAAATACCAGCCTTTGCCTTTCCTGAAAGTTTGCTTCTCATGGAATCTTGCAAAGCTATTGATAGCCTGTGTTCCGCACTTTATTTTTAACTATAAGCAAGAAGTTACCATTATTCTGTATGAGCACCGGCTTATAAAAATGAGTAACTATGACTTTCTTAAGGAACTGATGGCTTCGGACAGTAGGACAAAGTAAAAGATTGACATGCTAATGCGCGGCCGGCAGTTAGCTTATGGCTATCCGTACGACCACTAAGAAGAGATGAACGTTTTAATGTGAATGGGAACGCACCGCCTTGACGAAGGAACCTGTGGGTTGTTGTATGATGCTCCTATTGGTACTGGGCTAAACAGCTTAATCTTGGTAGGAGCTCCCGGAGGGAAGTGACCGAGAAGAACAAAGAAGTGCGCACTCATGAGGATGTATGGCACTGACTGGTGGGATAGGTCAATGAACCCCCTAATACGAGATTGTGAAAGGCTAGGCTGTAGATGACAGAGTATCTCTAGCGCAAGAGAAGCACACTGTGAAGCCCTTGCGCAGATGGCGTCGGCAACGACTGAGTAAAACAGGTTACATAGCAACCTGGGTCCGGCTGCTGTACTGACGGGTCGGTGTACCACTAAAGGAGGGGTCACATTCTTCACCTTTCCGAACTGTGGTGAGTTAACAGACCCTAGAGCCAAACTCTCCTCTGGCATAGTAGACTGTACACTGGTGGGCGCCCAGACCCTCGTAATGAAAGTGTGATGCACTATAAGCGAGTAGGGTGCCGTCATCTATAACAACCTCCAAATCGGGCTTAGGGCCGGCGGGCATTGAAGATCCATTCTAGTTAGGTGACAAAACTGCGTTTTGATCTGGGGAAGCAGCTCTAACTAACCGAGTGGGGAAACCTGCTCTCGCGAACACCTGGCATGTGGTCTCAAGTGCTATGCTGCATCAATAAAATCTATCAATAAAACCCCCCCAAACCCCTGTGGGGTTTAATATCACTGAATTCACAGACAAAAGTTCACTGCAATATTTTATAAAACGACATAGGATAATTGATTATATACTCAGCCACCCTTTTGTCAGTTCAAATGGCTCGAACATATTTTAAACAACACTAAAAAAGCATTAAGACACTCGAACTAGTTCGAATGTACATTTTTAATACAAGTACAACAACCAAAAATAGTTGCTTTTAGCACAATTAGTCAAACATTACTCTAGTATGCCAGTCAAGTAGGGTCACCCCACACCGAGAGTGTGACAGACAAGTTAAAGACCATTTAAAGGAGGGATTGTCAAGTGTATGTTTAGACTAGCTATCATGGATAGTGTTACGTATTGTATGGAATAAATAACATCCAGAGATTGAGAGAGGGAATGGATGGGTTAAATTGGAACTTTTCAAAGAGAATAGGGTTTGGTGTATATGCATAAGACCTCTTTAACTACACAGTGCACCCTCAAGATACGATGTTGATCGGTTCCCAGGCTGGCATCGTATGGCAAAAAAATCGTATGTCCGGGTATAGAAACCATTGTAATTATACAGTGAAAAAAATGGTAAAAATCATCCAAACTTTTATAAAAATGCTGTACATATTGAAAATTAGTAACAAAATAGTATGTTAACTTTAGTAACTATAGTTACCTACAGTAGCTGCATTGTATTAAGTGCACCTAGTGATTATAATCTGCAGTACGGTAAAATGGAAAATTGTAATCTGTGTACCAAATGCAGATCGTATGGAAAGAAGTTCTTACCTTCAAAAGGCATGCATAACATAAACGTTGAATTCACTTCAAATAAGTTTAGCTTGCCAAACTCACACTTAAAACTAAGTTTTATTATGTATTTTAAACTATTTTACTGAATTTCAATTTTTTATCACAAAATTTTATCCTTCATAAGTTTCTGTCTTCACTATCATTATAAAATTTAACGTGTCTGGTTGAAACCTTTTTCAACCAGAATTCAATAAAAAAGGTCGAGCGATGCAATTATCGAAAGCGGCCTCTCACACACCTGACCATTTAATGACTACCGAAAAGAAAAATGAAATTTTATGTACTATACAGGACGCACATACCTTTGGAGTAACGTGACTTTAGCTGGTACATGTAGCGAATAAAGCAGAGAGGAGGAAAAACGTATCGATGCTAATTATGTTGCTGTACACTTGAAGATTAATTTAATATGTAATAAAATGGAATTTTTAGCAGACTAAAGAAAGTTGTGTAACTCTGTCCAACTTTTCTTCTGGTTTAAAAGAAAAAAAATGCTGGTGCAATGCCGAAAACTGCTAACTAGCTAACGCTTATAGAAGGATCCAGAGAAAGTGCTACAGTAGTTTTTCTTGTATGAAAAATGCACAAGAATCAAAGTAACCATACGTACAAAGTTTGTACATATTTATACCCTAGAGAACAGGGCTTTAACAAGTTTCAGAAAGTAATGTGAATGCGTCAACTATCTTGAGTAGCTAATTATATGGGTTACATACATACAATGAATTGTATTCACATAGGAAATAACAAGCCCACCTGCAAAGACATAGTTAAACAAGAAAATAAAACACAAAATCAAAAGGAAACAAACAAAATGAATAAAATATGAAAAACATGCCACAGAAGAGATAAATAATATATATTCTACGTGCATTGTTTTAATGTACCAGTCCACATCAGTAAATTAAACACTTGAAATATTTCTGCCAATGTGAGGTTTTCTGTATCTTCTACTTTCTCGCCTTTACGAAATGGTTGCTCTTTTTTAATGCTGATCGCGTGCACGGCCTTCTAACACCTTCGAATCTTCAGTCGTAAGCTCCTTCGTGTGCTTGCTTTAATAGAGTTATTGTTTTAATAATAATTGCAAATGCTGATTGGTTGCGATCATATTCCTTGACAATGTTAATAATACGGGTGCCTTCTTATTTATGACATCCAATTTTGTTGACATAGAAATCATGTTTCCTTCGTTTTGTAACGTTTGTAACGGTATCAGATTCCATAGTCAATGAATTAAATGTAGATACTTGTAATTATATATGTATGCTGACTAGAAGTTTATAGTAAGAGATATTATAACGCTACAAATGAATACTTGCTCTTGCTTGTGTATTTTACACAAAATTTTTCACGCGGAATGCTGACATGAGAGAAGGCGATCATCGTGCCTCTTCTAAACTTTCTGAAAATGTTTTCGGCAAACTATATTTCAGTGTCTTGTTTTATTTTGTCATGCGTTATGAGCACACTGATCGCCAAATTTTAACACGGGCGAAACTTTTCTCAAAATCGCATGGTGAAATAAAATTCGTATAGCGAGGTGAATATCTCACAATGTTCGATGTTGTAAGGTGAAAAAATCGTATATCAGGGTAATTGTATCTCGAGAATGCACTGTATATTATTAACTCTTCCCACCAAAAGTTTCACGGCATGTTGAACCCTCATTTTAAAATAGATCAATACAAATGCACATTCTATAAGAAAATGGCACCAACATTGAACATGCAGTGATTGCTACTACCTTTAACCTAGCCTGTCTTGAAAAACTGTTGTTTTTTGCGGAGTTTTCCCCCGTCGAACGGGCGAGCAACAACAGCTTGTCACAAGATGTACTGCACTTGATGCATCAGCTGCACTTATAGGGTGTTGTTATCTTCCGTCTACGTGGCTTGGTTGCGATGTTATGTCAGTCGCTCTATTGGTAATCATAACGGATTGCGCGAAAAGATTTATGTAGCAGAAAATAAGATTACAACGTTTAACCAGCGACCAGTCTCTGCAGTAAACTTTAGTAGAATTTGAGAACTTAGGCAACAACAGCGACTAAACATGTCGTTATTTGTGCGTTCAGTCAGTTTTATTTATATTTTTGTATCAGTCAAGTTTTATTTGTTTTTATTGATTGTATTTTCAATTTATTTTATTCTTAAGTCTTACTAAAGTTTATTATAGAGACTGGTCTTTGGTTAAATGTTGTGGTCTTATTTTTTTCTACATAAATTTTTGCGTGAAATCCGTTATGATTACCAATGGAGCGACCAACATAACATCGCGGCCAAGCCGCGTAGACGGAAGAGAACAACTCCCGATTGTTGTATTATGGGATTTGTTAGGCTCAGGCTTATTGGTGTCTGAGCTTAAGGCAGTACAGGTGGTCTTGGTAATTACGGAGAGTGCATAAAGCTGGATAAAGCTAGTGGGTAAAGCTAGTAGATTAGCTAGTGTAAGGCAGTATGGAGAAGGATATAAGGAAGTGTAATGAAAGACAGAGGCTCTTCTTCATCTTCACATCAGTACATGTGAGTACATTGATTTATACAACATGGCGCAGTTGACAAAGCTCTGATTTTTTTTTCTTGTGCGTTATCATTAGCGATAATTTTTCTGGTTACGGGTTAAGTTTAACGGTTGATTAGACCCTCTCACGGGCGTGAACGTGAGGTGACGTGAGGTAGGGTGGTGTTGTGAGGTGTTGTAGCGGTAAAGCATTGGTGTTGGTGAGGTGTAAATATTTATTAAGTGTTCGGAGGTGAGAATTATATTAAATTTATACGAGTGGGGTAGAGTAAATTTGTGGCGAGAAATATAATGTATTGTGTTGTGTTGGGATGGAGAGTGGTTTTCCGAAGCTGGTGTTCGGTGAGCACGGTGATGGCTCGTGGGAATGATTTATAGAGGAGATGAATTTGTGTATTGAGAGTGCTGTCGAGAGGAGAGGTTATGTAAATGATGAAGATGGCAATAGAGTACCTATTATGAGAGGTAGAACTAGGTTAGTGCCACTATTGAGAGCTATTGGGCACAATGGTAGGGAAGTATTGAGGGGTGCAGGGTTTAACGTAGATGGTGTAAATTCTACTTATGAAGGGACAGTGGAGGTTTTGCAGGATTATTATAGTAGACAAGAGAGTATGTTCGTAAAGGGGCATACGTTTCTGACGGCTATGCAGGCACTTGGAGAAAGTGATAGAATATTTACATTGGGTAGAAAGTTTAAGCGGATATGCAGAAGTGGCTAATAACAATGATAGGGTAAGGTTTGCCCTTATAGTGGCGGTTAACGGGTTGAGAGATAGAGAATTAAGCAGAGATTTGATGAAGAATGGCAATCTTACTTGGGTGTTATTGCATGAGGCATTGAGAGCTCGTGAAATGGCCAACAACTCGGATAGATTTTTGAGAACTGAGGGTAGAAGTACCGATTTAAAAAGTGAGGTTAAGAAAGAAGTAGCAAAGGTATCAGAGTTTGAAAGCCGAGCACAGTACAGGAGTAATGATAGAGATAGAAGCTATGATTCAGAGGGTAGATCTTTCCCTAGAGGTAGCCCCAGGAGTAGAAGAGGGTATTATGGTAGTGAGGAGCATGATACTAGTAAATATGGGACAAGAGGCCGGGAGTATAACAAGGACAGGGACAGTAGGAATTATAGAAATAATAGCAAGGAGAGGCATGTCTCTAGATATAAAGCAAGCAGTAGAGAAGGCAGTGATGATAGAGTATGCTACAATTGCAAGCATAGTGGCCACAAGATGAGGAGTTGTCCCTCCATTAAATGTTTTTCTTGTGGACGGCGAGGACATGTATCCCGTTATTATAGGGATAAGGGAGGAGATGTAGGTTATGACAGACAAGGTAGCAGCAGGTGGTCAGGAGGTAGGCATGATAATAGCTATGAGCGATATGGTAGCAGAGATATTAGTAGGGAGAAGTACAGGGGCCGAGAAAGCCCCCGCGAGATGAGAGACAAGTTGAGTAGATACAGGGACAATAGTATAGATAGGCTTGAGGGAAGAGGTATAAGGAGAGGCGTGAGACGAGTCGGTATGATGAAAGGTACCGGGGTAATAGTAAGGGCAGAAGTGTTAGATTCTCTGGTTCGAGGGATAAATATGATGATGACAGTTGACTAGGCCAGAGAATTGTGCAGTATTTAGAAGTCAATGGAGTAAATGTAGAGTTTATGTTTGATACAGAGGCTGAGGTGTCAATATTAACTGAGGCAACAGCCAATAAGTTGAACCTACGGTTAAAGAAACCATCGACAGTTTTAGAAACTGCTGATGGGAGTGAGTTAAAAGTGGTTGGAAGTGTAATAGTTCATTTGGAAAGTAAAGACAGGCATATGGATGCTGAAGTTCATGTGGTGAAAGAATTGAGAACAAACTTTTGGGGCATAACTGAGTTGAAGCTGCTAAAACTATTTGCTGTTGTAAACGCATTATGCAAAAATAAGTTTGAGCTTGTTAAGGAGTGTAGAAGTATTAAGCCAGTTAAGCCGTTTTCGTCGAGAACCATTATTGCTGGGTCAAGTTATGTTTCAAATGATGTCGAGTTGCAAAACCTGACAAATAAGTCTGACAGAGAGAGAGCGAAGTTAAGAAAGGTCACACAGGTCAAGATTGGTGGACTTGTAATACCAAGGGAGTAAAGAGTAGCGAATACGTAGAAACTGGTTGTCAACGGGGGACAGCCCAAGGCACCAGAGATGTGCAAGTGTCTATGGGGTGTGATAGAGAACACAGTCACGATGAGGTAAGGGAAAGTGCTGAGAAAGTAGCTGAACCAGTGTCTGTAATGGAAAAGGTTTGCTCTTTTTTAGCCGAGGTTTCCAGCAATGGAATGTTAGACAGAGAAGGTCATGAGAAAAAGGTAGCAGAGATTGAAAGAGAGGAAAGGGAGGTGCGGAGGAAGTCGAAAGAGAAATTGGCTAAGCTGAAAGCCAAACGGGAGGCAGCAGTCATGAAGTTGGAAAATGTCAAGGCATTCAGGGTAGTGGTGCAGGAGCTAGCCGAGGTTCAGAGGAGAATTGCTGGTAGCAGACTTGCACTGGTTGCAGGTGAGGTCGAGCTAGATAGGTCTGGGCCTATGCCAACACCCAGCTCTGTGGTGCCATCCCCTGTGCAGCCGGTTATGGCCCAGGTGGAGACCTCCCACAGGAAGCCTGTCGAGCCTGCCTCTTACTGGGGAGAGCGAGGTAAAGACGGAAGAGACGGAGACGAGGTTGAGGAGTCATTACTAACCCAACCAAAAGACTCCAGGCTAGTCAGGGTTGGTGGAAGTAGTGTTGGAGATGTTAGTGGAAGTAGTGTTGGTAGTGACAGTGGTCACGGTAAAAGTATTGGTAGCGGTGGAGGTCAGGGTGATGGTAAAGCCAGTGCAGACTGGCAATGGAGCTGGCAGTAGCGAGAAGAGTACTTTAGACGGTGGCACAGAGTCAGACAAGCCAGAGGCATAGCCTATGGAGACTGCCCTAACGGAGTCAGGTAACGAGCAACACAAGTAAGGCAAGTTACTACGTCTGCTTGTTGGTAGTGATGGAGTAACCCAAAACAAAAAGAAAAAAAGAAAGGGCATGGTGTATTATGGGAATTGTTCGGCTCAGGCTATATTGGTGTCTGAACTTAAGGCAGGACTGGTGGTCTTGGTAATTACGGTGAGAGCATAAAGATGGATAAAGCTAGTGGGTAAAGCTAGTAGATTAGCTAGTGTAAGGCAGTAT
Organism: Watersipora subatra; assembly: GCF_963576615.1. Classification (NCBI taxonomy): domain Eukaryota; kingdom Metazoa; phylum Bryozoa; class Gymnolaemata; order Cheilostomatida; family Watersiporidae; genus Watersipora; species Watersipora subatra. Next base: position 20,187,550 of record NC_088717.1, read on the forward strand.
GGGGAAGGATATAAGGAAGTGTAACAAAAGACAGAGGCTCTTCTTCATCTTCACATCAGTACATGTGAGTACATTGATTTATACAACACCTATAAGTGCAGCTGATGCATCAGGTGCAGTATGTTTTGTGACAAGCCGTTGTTGCTCGCCTGCTCGACAGGGGACAACTCCGCAAAAACAAGTTTGTCAAGACAAGCTACCTTTAACCTAAATGACAATTTTAGTTACTCATTTTAGACAGTTTTTCAATGTTATTTTCATGTAATTTCTTTGGGTGTATTGGATAGGCTTGAATTTGTGCAATAACCCTGTAACGTAGATTTAAAAAATATTGTTATACATGATTGCTCGGTATCCATACACATACATCAGTGTTGTATTTGCTTTGTCTTCTTATTCTATATTAGTCTATATTTCTGTGCCGATGCGCAAGTCAACATTGACTAGCCAATTGCAAGGAAGTTCTACATAGAAGTTGTCTTATACTGAATAAGTAATAGCTCACATGCGCCACTGTAATTGCCACAAGCGATGTGACTGCTTACTAGTATTGCTTTTATTATTCGTGTTCTATTAGCATAAAAAAACAGAATTATCGAACACAGTTGAATGCAATCAAGCGTAATGCCAAAATGATTCTACAATAAGTACCCAAACCATTATACTTGTTAATTCGACAATGTAATTGATGTATGTATACACCCAGCTGTGCAGAGGTTAATCAATGCTACCATGCTGTTTTTTACAGTGATACAGAAAGTAGTTCTTTGCTTCATCATTCACAAGTTCTGAATTCTAGCTCACTATGCTTTTCATTCTATAACACTGGATCAAAGTTACTTATATAGCGAGTTTTGTTCACTATTCCATTGGCTTTTTATGCTAGCTGGCTTTTGTATCACATCTCATCATAGGAAAGCTGGGTTTGGCAAATCCATCACAGTATGTTTGATTTGATTAGGTTAGATTAGATTAGGTTTGATTTGATTAATAGCGATTCAGACTCTAGTTCGCGGGCTGAACAGAATAAACATTTATTGTATAAGGATAAGGAGTAGCTTGACTCTGTCTCACTAGTAGAGTAGCTTGACTCTGTCTCACTAGTAGAATAACTAAACTCTGTCTCACTAGTAGAATAACTAAACTCTGTCTCACTAGTAGTGTAACTAGACTCCGTCTCACTGGTAGAGTAGCTAAACTGTGTCTCACTAGTGGAGTAGCAAAACTCTGTCTCACTAGTAGAGTAACTAAACTGTGTCTCACTAGTAAAGTAACTAAACTCTGTCTCACTAGTAGAGTAGCAAAACTCTGTCTCACTAGTAGAGTAACTAAACTCTGTCTCACTAGTAGAGTAACTAAACTGTGTCTCACTAGGAAAGTAACTAAACTCTGTCTCACTGGTAGAGTAACTAAACTGTGTCTCACTAGTAAAGTAACTAAACTCTGTCTCACTAGTAGAGTAGCGAAACTCTGTCTCACTAGTAGAGTAACTAAACTCTGTCTCACTAGTAGAGTAGCTAAACTCTGTCTCACTAGTAGAATAACTAAACTCTGTCTCACTAGTAGTGTAACTAGACTCCGTCTCACTGGTAGAGTAGCTAAACTGTGTCTCACTAGTGGAGTAGCAAAACTCTGTCTCACTAGTAGAGTAACTAAACTGTGTCTCACTAGTAAAGTAACTAAACTCTGTCTCACTAGTAGAGTAGCGAAACTCTGTCTCACTAGTAGAGTAACTAAACTCTGTCTCACTAGTAGAGTAACTAAACTGTGTCTCACTAGGAAAGTAACTAAACTCTGTCTCACTGGTAGAGTAACTAAACTGTGTCTCACTAGTAAAGTAACTAAACTCTGTCTCACTAGTAGAGTAGCGAAACTCTGTCTCACTAGTAGAGTAACTAAACTCTGTCTCACTAGTAGAGTAACTAAACTCTGTCTCACTAGTAGAGTAACTAAACTCTGTCTCACTAGTAGAGTAACTAAACTGTGTCTCACTAGTAAAGTAACTAAACTCTGTCTCACTAGTAGAGTAGCGAAACTCTGTCTCACTAGTAGAGTAACTAAACTCTGTCTCACTAGTAGAGTAACTAAACTCTGTCTCACTAGTAGAGTAACTAAACTCTGTCTCACTAGTAGAGTAACTAAACTGTGTCTCACTAGTAAAGTAACTAAACTCTGTCTCACTAGTAGAGTAACTAAACACTGTCTCACTAGTAGAGTAACTAAACTGTGTCTCACTAGTAAAGTAACTAAACTCTGTCTCACTAGTAGAGTAACTAAACTCTGTCTCACTAGTAGAGTAGCTAAACTCAGTCTCACTAGTAGAGTAGCTAAACTCTGTCTCACTAGTAGAATAACTAAACTCTGTCTCACTAGTAGTGTAACTAGACTCCGTCTCACTGGTAGAGTAGCTAAACTCTGTCTCACTAGTGGAGTAGCGAAACTCTGTCTCACTAGTAGAGTAACTAAACTCTGTCTCACTAGTAGAGTAACTAAACTGTGTCTCACTAGTAAAGTAACTAAACTCTGTCTCACTAGTAGAGTAACTAAACTCTGTCTCACTAGTAGAGTAACTAAACTGTGTCTCACTAGTAAAGTAACTAAACTCTGTCTCACTAGTAGAGTAACTAAACTGTGTCTCACTAGTAAAGTAACTAAACTCTGTCTCACTAGTAGAGTAGCTAAACTCTGTCTCACTAGTAGAGTAGCTAAACTCTGTTTCACTAGTAGAGTAGCTAAACTCTGTCTCACTAGTAGAGTAGCTAAACTCTGTCTCACTGGTAGAGTAGCTAAACTCTGTCTCACTGGTAGTTTAGCTAAACTCTACTAGTGAGACATCAAGTCTTGCTTTCTAACACAATTAATACTCTTTATATTTTACATGAGTTATATTTCAACTAATACTTCTTTTTACTGGACAAAGAGTCAAGGGAGTTGGTGACATGCCTCCTGTTCTGTTCTAATCTCACCATTGCCGGTTATCTTACACGTAGTGGTACAGTAATACTTCAACTTACGAGTGCCCCAACGTACGAGAGACTTGAGATACGAGCCAGCTTTTAAGCAAGTTTTAGCACTAACATATGAGCCATGTGTGAGATACGAGCACGTGTGTCAGTTGCCAAGTATGTCGGAGGTGTTTTATGAGAACATCATCACTCTGTATTTTTTAACTGCTCAGGTTATACTTTTGTACCGTGTTTTTTTGTGCGCGATTTTCAGTGCAGAATTATGTGAATTAAAAGTACTGTGCGTAGACCAAAAGTTTGCAGTGAAATGAAAGATAATGCAAAGAAAAAGTGAATGATAACAATTAATATTAAACGGAAAGTTATTGAACAATGTGCGAAATGTGTATGCGTGATTGAGCTAGCTCAGCAATATGACAGAAATACATCCACAATTATCAAACAGAAGGATTATATTCAGGGCATTTAGTTTGCAAAATGACTAACCATAGTTTCTAAACGGCGCAGAAATCTTCACGATCGCTGATGGAGAGACTGCTCAGACATTGGATAAAAGACATACAATTGGCCGGTGACAGCATAACTAAAACGATGCTATTCGAAAAGGCCGGTGTTATCTATCAAAACTATAAAAAATAGATATTCAGACAAGTTGGCTAGTGGTCGTGCATTAACCCTTTGTGGCGACACCTGTGTTCGTCCTACTCGCAACATGTTGAAAGGGTGACAAAGGCAAATGTCCTTAGATAGGGTTCTCTTAAAACGGTCGGCTGATCGTGAGACCGAAAGAAAGAAAAAATTAGCTTACCAGCAAAAAACTTAAAACTATGAACGCCGAAGAAATCTTAAGTACGTTAAGTTAAAAATGAAAGTTTGCTTTTAGGTTTGCTTCTAAGTTTGTCTTTTAAGACTTTGATAAAATACAAATTTATCAAAGTCAACTGTTGTAATGAAGGATAGCTTATATATCTCTCCCTGGCAAATGCTAGCGTTAGCTGCTATTGTATGTGTTTAATTTTACATTTTAATTAATCACATTTCCTTGCATTATTTTTTATTTGTTGCTTTTTGAAGGCATGTGGTAAGTTAAGAGAATAATCAACATGCTTTTTCTGTTACAATATCTTGTTTTGAGTGTTTTATTTGCATTTTTTTAAAGTATGAAAACCAATCAATATATATTTAATTGTTCTATATATAAATAAATTGCACCAACATGCGAGTAACTTGACATACGAGCTCAGTCTCGGAACGCATTAAGCTCGTAAGTCGAAGTATGACTGCAATATCTAATATCACCATTACCTATTATTGACTCAGTGCTAAGAACATCACATGTTTCTTTAACATACATTTCATGTTGTTAGAGATCTGGCTGCAGTTGGTCATCAAATAGACAATCACCTGCTGTAAAATGTAACTAAAATGTCAATCAAGATAACCTAAATGTTATAGGGCATTATTTTAATTCCCCGTAGTAGTTAGCAATAGATATAAACTAAAGAATTGTGTTATATTCCACAGATTTTACCATGCAACTAACTAAACTTCTGTTTCAGCAACAAAGGTGAACAAAGCATCAAAGGCTGGTGAGCATTTACAATTGTGAACTTGTTAGTTTATGAGATGAACATGTTATAAGTCTAATTATGTTTGCAGGCAGATGATGATCTTTCCAACATGTATCTACATGATGATGACAACTACGATGATTATCAAGGTGAGTCAGAAGTCCTAACACTTGCAGCAAAAATTTAATAAAGTAACCTGTCATCTCAACTTTTACAGTCAATTTGTCTTTTGTCATATCTACACTTTCCACGATTTGGGTATCCTTGTTCAGCAAAACCCATCATTTTATTGTTTTAAGCTGCGTGTACATTAGATTTTGGTGAAACCTGATTAGCTGGTAATTCAGAACAATCTTAGATCAAAATGTTGGCAAACAATTGGACAAATTTCAAAAAGTTCCATTACTGACTGATCTTCTTTTATCGAAAACCAATCAAAAAGAACTTTATCAGCCAATGAATATAATTTCATTTTATAATGAATCATCATTGGTTTCACTTCAAGGTAGATTTAACAGTAATAACTTATTAGTGTTAAAACTTGCCTACCAGGCGTCATGAAGATTGACAGATCTCTTTTATTACTGACAATTACTAGTAATACTAATTATTTTAAACAATGCCAAATACAGTTATAAATTGTAATATAAAAGTTATTGTACTCACAACTGACTGCAGAGTAGTTTAAATATCATAAACTGTCATACTAGAGACAACCACATAGGAAGCATTGCGATCGTATTGATAATTTAATGTGTTAAAACTTTGCTAAATTTTTAATGGTAAGTAAATCTGCACACTAAAGAATCACATTTCATTCGTAGCACGGCTTTCTCAATTAGCTGGAGTAAATAGGTGAATGCTACAGAAAACAGGGTTGGAAAGAACCATGGTTTTTATAAAAAAATCGAATAAACCAGGTTTTCTCTTAATGAACCAGAGTAGCAAGGTCAATGCTACACGTAGCATATTGAACTTTGTAGTTGATTGATAACCGTTACACTGTGATAGGAACTGTAGTGTAACCTCTGCTGATGATTGCCGTAAAATACAAATATTGTAGCATAAGACGTAAATTTGGAGTTATTATTTGACTCCCTAGCCTGAGTAATTTTCATCATGAGACTTGAAAAGTATTTCTAAGCATTGCAGTTTCATAAGTGAAGATGAAGACTGAAATTCAGAATAAAGATCAGTCATTGCTATATCCACTGTCATCCATCTCCTCCATTACCAACTCTACTTCTCTATTACTACTACTACCTCTGCATCATCCATCTCCTCCTTCACAAAGTCTACATCTCTATTACGACTACTACCTCTACATCATCCATCTCCTCCACCACCAACTCTACTTCTCTATTGCCACTACTACCTCTGCATCATCTATCTCCTCCATCACCAAGTCTACTCCTCTATTGCCACTACTACCTCTACATCATCCATCTCCTCCACCACCAAGTCTACTTCTCTATTGCCACTACTACCTCTGCATCATCTATCTCCTCCATCACCAAGTCTACTCCTCTATTGCCACTACTACCTCTACATCATCCATCTCCTCCACCAACTCTACTTCTCTATTGCCACTGCTACCTCTGAATCAACTATCTCCTCCATCACCAAGTCTACATCTCTATTACGACTACTACCTCTACATCATTTATCTCCTCCACCACCAAGTCTACTTCTCTATTGCCACTACTACCTCTGCATCATCTATCTTCTCCATCACAAAGTCTACATCTTTATTACCACTACTACCTCTGCATCATCCATCTCCTCTACCACCAAGACTACATCTCTATTACCACCACTACCACTGCATCATCCATTCCCTCCATCACCAAGTGTACATCTCTATTGCCACTACTACCTCTACATCATCCATCCCCTCCATCACCAAGTCTACATCTTCATTACCACTACTACTTCTGCATCATCCATCTCTTCCATCACCAAGTCTATATGTCTATTACCACTAATACCTCTGCATCATCCATCTCTTCCATCACCAACTCTACATCTTTATTACCACTAATATCTCTGCATCATCCATCTCCTCCACCACCAAGTCTACTTTTCTATTACCACTACTACCTCTACATCATCCATCTCCTCCACCACCAAGTCTACTTCTCTATTGCCACTACTACCTCTGCATCATCCATCTCCTCCATCACCAAGTCTATATGTCTATTACCACTACTACCTCTGCACCATCCATCTACTCCATCACCAAGTCTACATCTTTATTACCACTACTGCCTCTGCATCATCCATCTCCTCCATCACCAAGTCTACATCTCTATTACCACTACTGCCTCTGCATCATCTATCTCCTCCATCACCAAGTCTACATTTCTATTACCATTGTGACCTCTGCACATCTACATAATAGCAGTAACCACAGTTGGTTTGTGGTAATACATAGTTACCTCTCCTCATCTTGACAAAGAGACTACTGCTCTGTGAGAATCTTCTACATAATCTGCTCTCTGCAGAGTTGTGCTGTCTCAGCAGTTTTATTAATTAGTTGTGTAATCATCGGAATTAGTTTGATGCTTGTTATGTCGACTGCATGATTTAAAAATACAATTTTATGAAAAAAATGTTGGAGCTTTCAACATATGTTAAAAATGATCAAGTATGACAATTTTTCACAGTGTGAATGACTTTAATATTGTTTGTATTTTCTTTCATCACTAGTTGTTTCGGAATACTTGTTTTACAATAAAAAGTGAGAAACTTTAAAATATTTAATATATACATGCTCTTTCTTGAGTGACCAGCTGTTTAAGTTTTATTATAATCTGTAAAGAGATGATGTAACAATTATAGGTTCTAAAGGTTACATGTGTATATAATGTCTTTTATTAAATAGATTTGATGAATTCATGGATTGTGATATTTTCTGTAGGTATCTGGTATCGGCACACTGGGGACGATATTCCTCCTGAGGATTCAAAGGCACTCCCACACAGACTCACTAATGAAGACGTCTTACAAGAGCTGGGGGAGAATCATATAACCCATATGATTGTAAAACGCGTGCCTATTCTTGACCTTAGTCAAATTGCTCCAAAGCTGACTCACCTCAACCTTGAACTTCCAAAGGAATCCTTTCTCCTCAGGTATTTACAGATATTCATAGTTATTATACAGCTTATTAATTTACCTGATGTTTGTCTAGTGGGTTGACTACACAGAATTAATTAACGCTTTTAACTAAGGCTCTGTCTCATTATTAACAAGTTTATAAATGTGTTAACACCCTCATCTTCAGTTCATCAGCTCCTGTATGACTCCAGTCTTCTGGCAATTTATCATAAACTATAAAATATGCCACTTTCTACCTAGCTCTAGAAATGGTCAAAGTTAAGTTCAAGTTAACTGTATCTTTAGCCATTGTTCTCTCTTTCTAGATTCTTAAGGTACGGCCACACGTATTGATTTTATTGTTGGTTCTGACCGAGTTCACAAAATCAACCAAAAACACAATGATTTGGCCGAAATTTAATAACACTTCAAAAGCGCATGATAAGGACCATTCACAAAAAACCTGCCTCTCCCAGACCAAACCTCTTACCAAATCATCATCCATACTACCTATCAGTTCATTATAATCATACCGCATTGTACTTTTAGCCCATCAAGAATTTTATTGTAATTACATCCCTCGCACAATATATCAAACTCGATTATCAAATTCTTGTCTAATCTCTTACAATCTTCTTCCCGTGCAGGCCATTGCAGGGTGGATTACCAACAGGCTATTTTTTGAAACCAACTCCCTAAAACTATTAAAAGCATAGAGAAGGTAGCCAGTTTCAAGAGTTGCATCTTAGGTTGCATCTTTTAACAGGTGAATGGAACCTAATTACTCAGAAAAATTGACGTTGATTACACGATGACGACAAGCTCAACGCCACGACTAGCTATACTAGTGCGTATTACGCACTTCATCACTCTTCTAGCTTTTTTCTTTTGTTTAACTAATTTTTTTGATGAAAATAAATCACAAACAAAAAGAAGTTTGCAGAATATTCTGAGCTGTGCATGCACACGAAATCGTCAGCGAAATGCTTTTAATTGGTCGAACAATCTATTAGCAAGTGCAATTTTAGCAGTTTTTGAATTTGGTATAATCCAAGCCAAGTACCACGACACGCAAGAAAAGTATGAACGCAATTCAACCTTATACATATGATGCAACTGCCTTAATTGCGCTATTGTTGGTTCTTTATCATTCAAACACCATGGCGTGGCAAGAACCTCTTATGAAAAAAGTGAAATTTAGAGGGGTACTGTGGAACAAAAGCATAGGAAATTTCAAAGATGAGAAAACAGTCAAGTTCAACAATTGGTTAGACGTAGCAGAAGTGATGACTGAGAAAACTGGCCAAACATGGGATGGTATGTGTAAACAAACTTGTTTCATTTTGTGTCCACTTTTTCGTTCGCTGCTGTGTTTGATTTTATAGCTATTATTATATTGCTGAGATATAGTAAGCTCATTTATTTGTAGGTAATTGCATTTCCCATGCCAAATTTAATCTTTAAAAAGTTCAAACTTTCGAGATAGCAGAAAGATAAGTTTTATGAATGTGACAAAATATTGCTGAGTTAAGTAGGCAATATTTGTTCACCATGCTACCAAAGCGCTACCACCTATAAATAATAAGGAACATAACGTGTAATAATTTTTCATTTTCATATTTTGTTTAGCTGAGAACCGCAGAAAAAAATTATTCTAACCTGAGAAACACGCCCAACACCAATTTAAAAGAGTATCGGAAGCAGACTGTCAGTGGAACTGAAGCCACACCAGAATCATCCTGGATGTGGTGGAAATGCATGGGATTTTACAAAGATGATGTCAGCACATTTGTGTGAGTACAGATCAACCATATAATAATTTACAGTACTAATGAATTAATAGCATCCAGTAATCCGTAGATATATCTAAAGCCTTAGTAAAAGCATAACCTAGTTTACTTCACATTAATTGAAGAAGTAATAATAAATATTGTTTTCAACATGCATTTATGAAAGTTCATGTTTCACATTATTTCTGTTATTACAGATCTTCTAACGTGCCAGCTCAAGCAGCCATGCATGCAATGTAGGAAACTGCTACAAATACATTGTCAGATTCAGTAGCCTTTAATGAGCCAGACAGTCTTTGGTAACTGATGATGATGAATCATTGTCAGTTACCAAAGTGCCATGTCCTAACGTGCCACCATTGAATATTTCTAAAATTATGCAACCTGACAAGCTAATGACAGTGTCTATTAAATCAAGGTTGAGCTATCTATCACGAATACAGACAACTGTAACTAAGGAGTTCTAAATGTAAACAACTGAGAAATTTATTATTATTGAGCTGCTGTTTTTGGTGCCTAATAATCAATGTCTATTTTACATTTACAATGCAATATTTTCCAGCTAAGAACAAAAGGAAACTTACAGATGATATTGATCTAAGATGAAACATTAAAGAGACTGGAAACTCATGATGAACACTATTATTATGCTATGTCTATAGCTGCTAGAATGAGGCAACTCACACTATATCAACAGGCTCTAGCTCGTAAAAGCGTTGAGGAGGGCCTAATCAATGCTCAATTTCATAATTCAGTTCCACCTCTGCTCAATCACCTCAGATCTCCCTCCTACACTCCTTCACCACCATTAGCGTCGCCGCCATTAGCGTCACCGCCATTAACTTCGCCGCCATTAGCTTTGCCGCCATTTGCTTCACCGCCATTAGCTTCGACGCCATTAGCTTCGCACAGAATTGCTCTCTATTACTTCTCCAAACCTTAAACCATAACTGCCACACACAACTTTTATCGTTTTTTCTAGGTAAATCAGACACGCTGATTCCGATTTTTTACTCAAAATAAAGATTGGTACACTAACTTTTAGAGTAATGAAGGCTTTTTCACAGCATTTTAATACCGGTCTCGAAAACAACACGATCGGCACAACAAGCTCCGCCCATAAATATGTGACGTATGCTAGCTTTTTAGGAACGGAAATTGGGAATGTTTATTCTGATTTAGAATGATAGAGGTGGGTGTCTTAAAACCCATTATTATCTAAATTCAGCTTTTAAAATAGTCTGCCTTTTCTGAAAGGTAGATAAGCTATTTAACATTGCATACTTAAAAATAGCCTCAAAAAAGCGCGATAACAACGCCAGCTTGTGATAAAATCCTGCTCTTTTGAACTCATTTTTCTCGGCGTTCAGCCTTATAAAAATCCTGTAACAAGCTACGGGGAATTTTAAATAGTTTATCTACCTTTCCTAAAAGACTGAGATTATTTTACAGGCTGAATTTAGATAATAATAGGTTTTAAGACACCCATCTTTATCATTCTAAATCGGACTAAACATTTCTAACTTCAATTCCTAAAAAGCTAGGCTATGTCACATATTTAAGGGTGGAGCTTGTTCTGCCGATTGTGTCATTTTTGAGACGGATATTGAAACGCTTTAAAGAAGGCTTCATGGCTTTGAAAGTTAATAGACCAATCTTTATTTTGAGTACAAAATCGGAATCAGCGTGTCTGGTTTACCTAAAAAAAACGATAACAGTTGTATGTGGCAGTCATGGTTTAAGTGGCACCTTTCATTTTTAATATTGTTTTTTTGCAACATCATATTTAGACAGTATATATATATTTATAAAGTATTTCACACTGCGCATAGTACGTTGTAATGTTAAATTTTATTGATAAATTAAATTTTATGCCTAATATAACTTAAAATACAATCGTTTGCATATGATTAGTCTGATTAGATGTCATATTCCTGTGGCTATTTTACCTTTTATTGATAGTGTCCATCTGCCATTTACCCTTCCGGTACCATTGAAATATTGCACCAAAAATTCCTAACTGCCATTGCATCAGAATTGATGCTCCAGCTAATCCTAGAATTAGTCGGAACATGGGCTTGGACATTTGTTCTCCAGAAGCCGTCACAGATTACGCCGTTTTCACCTGGTACATTTGCAAAACCTGGAGGCACATAGTTTGCATCCGCCACTGTTTGGAAGTAATTGTGAAGGATCAAACACCTTGCACTATCTGGACGCCCTGGGCTTGTGATGCTACAATTATTCCTCTATCGCTGTGATAATATACCTATCAACATACCAAGGCAACAATTAGTTTTTGCTATTACAATTGGTTAGCTTTGTTGCCAATCAGGGCCAACGAATTTCTTGCAGCTAAAAACTAGAGACTGCATTATACAACTAATAAACTGGTGAATTTTATACTTCTGATGAAAATGATTCATCAAATGCATTTTCAATAACTCTTTGAGCCCGTGACAGCTTATACTTGTAAATTATATTTTCTTGGGTGTCCCATGAATGTCCAGGAAATGGTCTCATAAGGTATGATCTCAATGGGAAAGCTTCATCATCCACTAACACATGGCATGTCTGCATCATCGTCATCGATTGGTTCTGGAGCTGGTATATTTATGTTACTTGAATATAGAAGTTAGGAATCACAGTACTAATTTGCAAGCATGTACTATTCTCCTTCGCATGCAGTTTAGTTATAATTCCACGACCAAACACGAGCGAAGCGAGTGTTTGGGAGTTTTATGATAAATGCGTATGTGCACACAACTTCCGAAAATTGTTCATCAACGGCCGTATCCAAACCCTTGTACCGAAATCTCATCAAAAAATTTAACCATTTCTGTGTGGAGTCGTTTAAATATAATAACGATACAAACACATATAAACCTATTTAAATATATTACCAAGTTTTTGTAAAGTGTAGACAATATCCTAGAACTTATCCATCTAATCAGATTATACCTAACTAGAAAGATTAATTTGGCCTAAAATCACCATTAAAACCTGACAAGCTGTTTTTAATCAAAATGAAGACCGGCCAACAAAACGCCGATGAAGTTGTGCGACAGATAGTAGAATCATAAAGCCGTGCACATTTCACGAGAAAAACATGCACATTTCACCAGTCTATGGCGTTGTCCAATTGCCGAAGGTTTCTGTAATTAACCTAGAAGTACTGAAAAGTAATCGTTTCTTTTTTGTCAATTTTAAAGATAACTCGGACATTTTGGACACTTATAATGAGTACTTTGGTTTTCAACTGATGTCAAAAGCAGTGAAATTAAAGGAAATGATGACGATATTTTTTTAATGATTCTTATAAGATTATTACAGTATTTAATTATAAGAATGATTATTCGATTTTATAAGATTATTATCAGATTTAATTATAAGGATAATCATTCGAATTTATACGATCAAAGTATATAGTGACCGATGGTGTGCAATATGTTACTGTTACTATTTTTCTAAAGATTTTATTGATGATATTACGGTTGTGACCAATATCGCGGTACTGCCAAGCCGTTTTTAATATCTGCAAAATTAAGTTATAGGCCTACATTTTCTTATAGATATACAGCTATTTTTATGACAACCAACTAAAATCTGTTTAGATTTTTAAATTCAGCATAACTTTTTTTGGATATAAATACAAAAATCTAGATAAATATTACAACTTCTTAATATTGGTTGCTATGGCGTTTTGAAATGTAAACAAAATTGTGCATTGGTTTTTGTTTCTCAAACTTTAACACCAGTTTTCTCAGAACTATGTTTTGGCAACAATGGTAAACATGCATTCAGTTTATCGACCATAAAATCTGCTGTAATTAAGCTGGAATCAATTTTTTTTGCAAAATAACTGAGAATTTTCTCCTACTGCTAGTGTAGATAACTCTAAATCTCACACACTCTACTCAACCATGGTGTCTGTGATAATGACCCATTTTTTCATTTTGCTCCAGTTTGCAAAAAACTTCCAGACACACGTGAATGCTAATGCTTGCCTTCTGTTACAGATCGCTGTCAAAACCATTCTACATTCAACACAACCAACTTTCAAACTGTGTATATTACACAGCAGCTTGCCATTTTACATGTACTTCTAATATTGCATTTCTCCTATTGCAGGAGGAGAGATATAAACATATAATCTTTTCCTTTCATTATTGCTGTATGTTGTACATAATAACACCCAGTACATTGCAGCTACCATTGCAGTTCTCCAATTGCACTGCAGTGCCATTTGACTGCTAATACAGTGCAACCTCAAGATACGATGTTGATCCGTTCCAAGGTTGGCATCGCATGGGGAAAAAATCATATGTAGGGATATATAAACCATTGTAATTATACAATGCAAAACAAAAATGGTAAAAATCGTTCAAAATTTTATAAAAATACTGTACATATTGAAAATTAGTAACAAATTAGTATGTTAACTATAGTAACTATAGTTACCTACAGTAGCTGCATTGTATTAAGTGCACGCAGTGATTAAGATCTGTAATTGTGTAAAATGCAACATCATAATGTGTGACTAAGTGCAGTACGTGCAGTAAAAAGTTCTTACATTGAAGACGTACGTATAACATAAACTTTCCGTCAACTTCAAAAAAGTTTAGCTTCCTAAACTCACACGGGAAACTAAGTTTTAGTATGTTTTTCAACTATTTTAATGAATTTCAACTTTTATCACAAAAATTTTATTCTTCATCAGTTGCTGTCTTCACTTTCACATTTAGCGTGTCTGGTTAAAACCTTTTTCAACCTAATTCAACAAGAAAGGCTGAGCGATGTAGATACCGAAAGCGGCCTCTCCGTGCCTTTGATCATTTAATGGCCCATCAAGCAGAAAGATAAAATTTTATTCACCATGCAGAACGTACATACCTTTGGAGCATAACGTGACTTCAGCTGGTACTTGTAGCAAGTAGAGAAGAAAAGAGGCAAAGACGTATCAATGCTTATTATGTTACAGTACAGTTGAAAAAAACAAATTTAATGAAATGGACTTTTTTGGCAGACTAAAAGAAGTTGTCTAATCGTGTCCAATTTTTTTGACTGGTTTTGAAAGAAAAATTTTAACACTTTAGAGTCATGAGAAGCAGAAAAGGCCAAGAAGACACAGCTTTTTCTGCTGGTGCAAAGAGTGCTCTAAGAAAAAGAACTAACATGGTGCAATGTACAAAAATAGCTTACTTGACCACTTGTTGAGGATGATGCTTGCTGGTGCAGTGTAAATGTTGGTGCAATGCAGAAAATTGCTAGCTAGCTAACGCTAGTAAAAGGATCCAGAGAAGGTTGTACAGTAGTTTGCCTTGTATGAAATGTGCACAAGAATCAATGTAACCATACATGCAGAAGTTTGTACGTATTTATACCCTAGAGAACAGGGCTATAGCAAATTCTAGAAAGTAATGTGGATGCGCCAACTATCTTGAGTAGCTAGTTATATATGAGTTACATACATATGATAAATTGCATTTACGTAGTAGGAAACAAGCCCACCTGCCAAGATATGATTAAACAAGAAAATAAAACAGAAAATGAAATAAATTAACCATAAAATAAAATAAAACATGAAATGAATAAAACATGAAAAACATGCCACACAAAAATAAATTAATGAAATACATTATACATACATTGTACAGCATTGTTTTTATGTACCAGTCTACACCAGTAAATTAAACACTTGAAATTCTTCTGCCGCGGTAGGTTTTTCTGTCTCTTCAACTTGCTACTACTAAATGGTTGCTCCACTTGAATGCTGATCTCGTGCATGGCATCCAACTCCTTCAAGTCGCCTGTCTTAAGCTCCTGCTTGTGTTTGCTTTAACGGATTTCTTGTTTTTAATAACAATAACCGCAATTGTTAATTGATTGCGACCATATTCCTTGGCAATATTAGCAATACAAGCGCCTTCTTCCTATTTATTTATGACCTCCAACTTTGTTGTCATGGAAATTATTTTTCCCTCGTCTTTTAACGTTTGTATCGGTCTCAGATTCCATAGCTAACTAATTAAATATAGTTACTGGTAGTGATAACGCATGCTGAATAAAAGTTTATAAAAATATGGAGTATAACGCTAAAAATGAATATTTGCTCTTGCTTTTCCCAAAATTTTCGATGTGGAAAGCCGACCTGAGAAAAGTCTGTCATCGTGCCTCTTCTAAATGTTGTGGAAATGTTTTCGGCAGACCACATTTTGGCGTGTTTCTTATTTTGACGCGCGTAATAAGCTCACCGGCTGCCAAATTTGAACTCTGCCAAAAATTTTCTTGAATTCGTTTGATGAAATAAAATTCCTATAGCGAGTTGAAAGTCTCACCATGTTCAACTTCGTAAGGTGAAAAAATTGTATATCAGGGTAATCGTATCTCGAGAGTGCACTGCATTGCAATTCTCAACCAGCAGTACCCTTTTTTTCCATTATCACCTTGGTCGTGAGCTGTATGACAGGGGAATTTCTAGTATAAAATATAACTGCTTAGATATAATCATATAAAATCAGATCGAAGTAGCGTTGTACACTTCATGAAATACTTTTTATAAACAATAATGTTCTTACTACTTTCCAAACATCGTACGAAAGCCATGGAGTCCCACACTCTTCCATCGCTACGACTCCCAGGCTGCCCTATGTCAACAATGAGGAACTTATAATTGGTGACACATACCGCCATCAATATAATGCTTTCGCTTTGTAAATGTAAAATGTAGAGCCTACATTCTTTGGTTTTTGAAGCGTTATATGCTTGCCATCTAAACTTCCTATACAGTGTTGAAAGTTCCTTTGTCAAATCTGGAAAATAAATTACAAATTATTCACTGCTATTTGTATATGGTTGTGTCTACCTCACTTGTGATGCTATATATGCTTTAGCAAATTAATGTACTAGAAAAATCTTAAATTAATTCTATTCGAGATTGATTTCAAAACTACTAAATTATGAGTGAGCAAAGCAATTCATCAAAATTAAACGTTATTTTTTCAAAAGAGTAGACATAGGTATTTCTTGAATTTTTGGTTAGAATAACCAACCATTTATAAAATATATTATGTTAAATTACAACAGTACAATAACAAAATTGTACATGTATATTCCACTTCGCACAAAAGTAAATTTGTTATGAACGAAATATTTTTAATAGCAGTATAAAAATATACCCAAAAGCAATCATTTTCCATTCTTCTACACTCGATGGAGCTTTCAAGTATATAGTCCTCAAAACATTCCAGAGTGCCTTCACAGTCTCACATATAATTTGCGATGTAGTTGATCTACCCAATCTGTAGTAGGCAGCTATCGAAGCATGACTGGCACCTTCCGCAAGATGGTGCAAAGTCACAGCTAGCTTTAATTCTGGCTCAATAGCTAGCAGGGATTACGTGTATGTCACAATTTCCATTTCCATAACATTTCCATAATTCATTTCAATATTTTTTCCATTTCCATAACACTTCCATATTTCTAAAATAAAATTTCCATATCTATTTCCATAAAATTATGGAAATATTTATGTTTATGGAAATGGATATGGAAAAGTAAACATTTCCATAATATTTTTAGCGATCCCTGATAGCTAGCCTCATAACTGTGTCTGCTTTAGTTATTTGAGGCTTAATGGTCAAAATTAGTACTTTTCATGGTCATTCTAAAGTACTTTTCAAACCTCACTTTGTCATTTCTCAACTCTCGTATTAGGTGTTGAGATATCAAATAACGTTGTCTTTTTTATTTATCGGGTGTATCCAGTATTTTCTTTTCGATATTTTAGAAGCTACAAGTCGTTTCTTTTCTAATAATATCAATTTCTTTTCAAGCAGCAAAAGTTCCGTTACAGAAAGAGTTGCCATCTCTAGCGCATCTAGGCAGTTGTATCGTATGTATCAGGTTGAATTGCGCTCATACTTTTATTGTGTGTCGTGGTACATGTCTTGGACTATACCAATTGCAACAGCTGCTAAACTTGCACTCGCTAAAAGATTATTCAACTAATTAAAAGCATTTCGTCTATGATTTCGGTGTGCATGCACAGCTCCGAATATTCTGTGAATTTTGGCCGAATAATTCTGTTTTTGTTCATTTCGTGATTTCGGTCAGAACCAACAATAAAATCATTATGTATTGTCATAGTTTTATATTGATCATATTTGTCAAATGTGGTGTTCATTAATATTTTTCATGAAAAATTCTTGACTGTTGACATTAATAGGATATATATATGGTTCAGATTGTTATTAATAATTATTACATTGTTTAGGCTATCATAAACAGCTGTAATGGAAGTTATTATTGGGAGATTTTTGTTTTGTTCACAACATGTGTGTTAGACTCCTTACACATGTACCTTCTACATATACTCCCTACACACATACCTCATATGTATAGTCCCTACACATGTTCCCCAAAAGCACACTCCATGTACACATAGAGGGTACATGGATCACACATGCATGTACTTCATATGCATACTCCCTACACATGTACCCATATGTTTGCTCCCTACACATGTGTATACTTCAGTAGCCAAGCATAATCTATGTTAAACAGTTTTAAGACTAGTGTGTACGTACATACATAACAAAATTACTGTACCACAATAAACACGGTGTAAATAAGCTTATTGTCAGTGAGCAGGCAAACCAAAGAGCTATAATATATTTGCGCGTAGTACATATTACCAACCAATAAAATATACAACGTTATATCAAATTCTTGTGGAAATGTGGCAACATCGGACTGCACTGACGTCTTCGCTTTGGCACACTTTAAATAACATATTGGGTTACTTAGGATATCACTGTCTGTGATTGATTTTCTGTCAACAAAGTAATAATCATAAAGGTAGTAATAACAAAGGGAAGCATTGGTGCCATTTGACTCGAGTCATTTTGCTTGTTGAAAATAGAGACGATTCAATTCTTACTGGTAGGATGTGCTGAGTCAATTCGGGTCTACAGTAAGTAGATAATACTAGAGATTTGATTCAATTCATTTTATTTGTGAATGACCCTCAAGGCTTACTCAAGCAAGTATGTTACCTTGAGTGCCCATCTCTGCAAGTTCCAGCCAGGTAGATCCATTTGTAAAGTAGGATTTATCAACCACTAATAAGCTCTCATTGACCCTCATAGGTTACAGTGAGTGGGACAAAGATCTAAAGTTGGATTCATTTGCAAAAAGTTATCTTGTATTAAAAGTAACCAAGTTTGCCATAAACACATAAGCCTACCATTACTGTTTGTCCTACACCTGCATGATTGTGCTTGCAGGATAAGCTTGTATAGTATGTTTAACTTGAATATATTTTATTTTAATAAGCTCAGAAATAATAATTCAAATACTTTATATTATTCAAGTAAATCATTGTTCTAGTATTGAGATAAAGCAAAGGTAAATTTCATTGCTGAATACAGTTGAGTATTTTACCCTGTTTGATAAAGTGCTCACTCTGTGCTATGTAGATTGAACACACTGACTGAGATCAAGTCATTGGACTTATCATACAATAACTTTTCCCAAGGTCTACCCTCTTCAATTAGCCGACTGAGATCACTAGAGTCACTTAGATTGCCTCGCTGTGATCTGAGTGATCTTCCTCCATGGTAAGTCACATTGTGTTAAAGGTTAACTGACAGCTCAATATTTTATTGCATCAACAGCAGCAGATAACAGATTACAGACACAGATTGGGTTTCAATAATATTCTTGTGTAATGTTAGTAAGGTATTAGGTTGTATCAGCATAATCGTGTCATAAAAATAGACAAAAATGTATGTGACTTCTGCCAAATGTCAACCAAAAATAGCTGTGACATTCAGATATACTCTGATTGCCATGTCTTGGAAATAGATTATCCTACTACGGTGAGGTTCTCGCATAACAATTCCTCAGGCTCTTTTGCGTAACAAGCTTTTCTAAACTAGCTTTTCTGCAACAAGCAGAATGATAAGTCTGGTCTAGCTTGAATATCACCGCTTTTCTGCAAGCATTTGACTTATAGCATTGATTTAGCTTCATCCAATAGGAAAGTGAAAAATGCTCATAACTAACCAATCATATTAATATTTTCCTCTAACAAATTTAAGAAACCTGACATTGCTTGACCACCATGAAACCTTATCCTAGTCATTATTTTGGACGAGTGAAAACGTTTTACATGAAAAAAACTCCCTTTCATTCATTTCGGTGAGATTGACAGTGAAGTGTTTACTGTCTTCTAAAGAGAATCGAGAGTAGGCAGTGGTCCTTGAATATTCATGAAAATTGGTAGTAAAGTTTCCACAGGCCATTATGATCAAACACAGCTATGAATGACTGACAGATACTCCCCACACATGTACTCCAAAGGCATACTCTCTACATGTGTACGACATATACATACTCTCTACACATGTACCCATATTTATACTTCTTACCCATATACCCCATATGTATATTCCCTACCTTTGTATCCCATATGCATACTTAAGTACCCAAGCATAATCTATGCTAAACAGTTTTATAAGATTGAAGAAATAGGAGTCTTACAGCATCTTATATGCATATGCATGCATGTGCATATAATATGTATGTATGTATACACACATACGTACATATGTATACTCCCCACAAATGTATACTCCACACACACACACACACACGCATGCACTCACGCACAAATGCGCACACGCGCACACACACGCACACGCACGCGCGCGCACGCGCACGCACGTGCACGCACGCGCACGCACGTATGTACGCACGCACACACGCATGCACACGCACACACACGCGCACACACGCACACGCGCATACACGCGCATACATACGCATACATATACGCATATACGCATATACGCATATACGCATATACGCATATACGCATATACATATATACATATATACATATATACATATACACATATATACACATATACACACATATATACACATATATACGCGCGCATTCGCACGCGCATTCGCACGCGCATTCGCAGGCGCATTCGCACGCGCATTCGCACGCGCATTCGCACG
This sequence comes from Watersipora subatra, assembly GCF_963576615.1. Taxonomy (NCBI): domain Eukaryota; kingdom Metazoa; phylum Bryozoa; class Gymnolaemata; order Cheilostomatida; family Watersiporidae; genus Watersipora; species Watersipora subatra. Next base: position 20,208,007 of record NC_088717.1, read on the forward strand.
CACATTCGCACGCACATTCGCACGCACATTCGCACGCACATTCGCACGCACATTCGCACGCACATTCGCACGCACATTCGCACGCACATTCGCACGCACATTCGCACGCACATTCGCACGCACATTCGCACGCACATTCACACATTCGCACGCACGCACATTCGCACACACGCACATTCACACGCACGCACGCACATTCGCACGCACGCACATTCGCACGCACACACATTTGCACCCACGCACATTCGCATGCACGCACATTCGAACGCACGCACATTCGCACGCACTCCCTACGCACGCACTCCCTACACACGCACTCTCTACGCACGCACTCCCTACGCACGCACTCCTTACACACGCACTCCCTACGCACGCACTCCCTACGCACGCACTCCCTACGCACGCACTCCCTACGCACGCACTCCCTACGCACGCACTCCCTACGCACGCACTCTCTACACACGCACTCCCTACGCACGCACTCCCTACGCACGCACTCCTTATGCACGCACTCCTTACGCACGCACTCCTTACGCACGCACTCCCTACGCACACACTACCTACGCACGCACTCCCTACGCACACACTCCCTTCACCTTACTCCCTACGCACTCCCTACGCACGCACTCCCTACGCACGCACTCCTTATGCACGCACTCCTTACGCACGCACTCCCTACGCACACACTACCTACGCACGCACTCCCTACGCACACACTCCCTTCACCTTACTCCCTACGCACTCCCTACGCACGCACTCCCTACACTTTACTCCCTACGCATGCACTCCCTACGCACGCACTCCCTACGCACGCACTCCCTACGCACACACTCCCTACGCACACACTCCCTACACCTTACTTCCTACTCCTTCAGATTATATAAGCATTGTTGTTCAAGGTTTTAGTGGTTGCATTGTTAGGCTTCTGCAGAATATCAAGGTTGGTTAAACAATGACTGCTCTCAGTGGAATTGTTAAATAGCAAACATAACTGCACTTTGATATCGATATCAGTCATGCTGTTTAGAACTAGCCAAGCTTCATCTGTTCCTTTTGAATAAGTTGGGCCCGAAGCTTGCAAAAGTTAAAATACAATTATCCCTGGCAGCTAACAGCAGCACTCAGAATATTGGTACCCATTATGTAATAGTTTGGTGAGCCTGTTGCTAGTGCTATAACAAAAACTTCCCCTGAGCTTGTTTTTATTATAATAATGTAGTATCAATATATTTACTAGATTTTACTTCTATGTGAATCCTGATCTTTTGATCATGATCATCAGAGAAATGGACAGTCATTAAGAAAATCACCTTGCAGAGCGGTTTATTTTAGTTATTTTTAAGCATATTCGATTCAGAAAATACATCTTTAGATTAGTTACGCTGCTCAAGTCACATTATGAATTGTTTTTATAAAAACTTCTAGCAATGTTCTTCTCATGATAGACAATTTTTGGTGTAATGTACCTTAAATTGGCGTTAGCTGCATAGCGTAGCACATTTTCATATTTAGTTTTACAAAATCATTTGAATAGAAAATCCAGATACTTTAACACTTAGAAACTCACATTGGCAACTTATATTAACTTATATAGTGGAGTGATAGTACAGTTTGTAGTCAGGCAGATCCGTTTGTAAAGTAGGATTTATCTACTCCTGATAAGCTCTCATTGACCCTCGTAGGTTACAGTGAGTGAGAAAAAGATCTAAAGTTGGATTCATGTGCAAAAAGTTATTTTGTATTAAAAGTAACTAAGTTTGCCGTAAACTCATACTATTTCTGTTTGTCCAGCTCTTGAATGTTCGTGCTTGCAGGACATGTTAATAAAGTTTGTTTAGCTTGAATATATTTTATTTTAATAAACTCAAGGATAATAATTCAAATACTTTTTTTTATTAAAATACATCCTTGTTCTAGCATTAAGATGAATTAAAGGTAAATTTCATTGCTAAATAAAGCTGTTTATTCTCACCTGTTTGGTAAAGTGCTCACTCTGTGCTAGGTTGAACACACTGACTGAGCTCAAGTCATTGGACTTATCTAGCAATAACTTCTTCCATGGTCTACCCTCTTCAATTAGCCAGCTCATATCACTAGAGTCACTTAACTTGTCCTCCTGTGATCTGAGGGATCTTCCTCCAAGGTAAGTCACATTGCGTTAAAGATTAACTGACAGATCAATATTATATTGCATTAACATCAGCAGATAACAGATTACAGACATGGATTGGGTTTCAATAATATTCTTGTGTAACGTTAAAGGTTAAGTTGCAACAAAATTCACATTACAGTTATTGGGTATCAAAAGATTCACCGTGTCTTACTCTGTTGTGTTGTAGGTGCAGAATATGTGGAAATGTGATTAAAAGCTCTTAAAAACTCAAAAATGAAAGCCGCCATAGATTGGAATCAGTTTATTTCTTTGATGTATTCATTACATTTGGTTATTGTTTTGTCACGTGATGTTCTCACATGAATTGAAAGGCCAATAAAAGGCTCAATATAAAACTTCTCGTAGCACTACTTTATGACAAACACGTCGGGTTTTACCAAAGACCCCGTATCAAAAATAGATGCTCGCTACTTTACAGTTTTGTTTCGGCTTGGTCTAATTGTCTAGTCGTAATCTGATCATGTGACCCATACTTCGTGATTAATTTCTGCAGCATTTTTCGATTATCACAGGTGACCAACAGGCTCGTCATGTTTATCAGACAATGACATGTACCCCTTTGAGCTAAGATTAACAAAATTAAACGAATTTTTACGGTAGGTTATAGGATATCAGTGCTAAAAGTGACAGCATTACAGTGACGATAGAATAGACACGTAAGAACAATAGAAATGGTTTTATTGAATGCGTGGAGTATAATTGTGAAAATATTTCGACGAATGAGGTTGCTTGAAAGTGTAAACAGAAGCCATCTTCTGCTAGCGAGCATCTATATTTGATACGGAGTCTTCGGTAAAACCCGAAGTGTTTGTCATAAACTAGTGCTATGATAAGTTTTATATTGAGCTTTTTATTAACCTTTCAATTCACGTGAGAACATCACATGACAAGACAATAACCAAACTGTCATGACTACGTCAGAGAAATAAACAGATTCCAATCTACGGTGGCTTTTCGTTTTTGAGCTTTTAAAAGCTTGTAATCACATTTCCACATATTTGGCACCTACAACACAACACAAGACAGTAAAACATGGTGAATATTTTGATACCAAATAACTGTAATGTGAATTTTGTTGCATGTCAACCTTTGAGGTACGGCCACAGGTAACGATTTATTCATTCATTCGGACCTAAGTCTGAATAATCATGTGATGAAAACGGACAAAACGATTTGGGACTTGCAAAATGTTGACCAGAAATAGCCATGACATAGGGATATATTCTGATCAACATGTTTTGGAAATAGATTATTCCATTGCATGGAGACTTTTATGTAACAAACCTTCAGGCTATTTTGTCCAACCCTCTGATTCAAATGATGTTAATTTCGGTCCAGCTTGAATATCACAGCCTTTCTTCTAGCAGCTGACTTATAGCATTGATCTAGATTTATCCAATAGGAAGGTGACAAGGTTGCAACTAACCAATCATAATTGATTAAGATGAACTAAATTAAAATTATTTTAGTTTTTAAACATATTTGATTAAGAAAATAGATATTTACATTGGTAAGGCTGCTTAAGTCACATGATGACATATTTTGTAGAAACATCTAGCAATGTTCTTCTCATGATAGACAAATTGTGGCGAAATTTACCTTGAAGGGGTATTAGCTGCATAGCCTAGCACATTTTCATATTTAGTTTTTACAAAATTATTTGACACATAGAATTTGACAGTTTGACATTTGACACTTGACACATTTTGACACTTATTTTAACACTTATAAACTCACATAGGTAACTTACATTAACTTATATGGTGGTGTGACTGTACAGTTTGCAGTCAGGCGAATCCATTTGTAAAGTAGGATTTATCTACCCCTGATAAGCTCTCATTGACCCTCGTAGGTTACAGTGAGTGAGAAAAAAAATCTAAAATTGAATTCATGTACAAAGAGTTATGTTGTTCTAAAAGTAAGTAAGTTTTCCGTACACTCATACCATCACGGTTTGTCATACACTCATACCATAACTGTTAGTCATACACTCATACCATAACTGTTAGTCATACACTCATACCATAACTGTTAGTCATACACTCATACCATAACTGTTAGTCATACACTCATACCATTACTGTTTGTCATACACTCATACAATTACTTTTTGTCATACACTCATACCATTACTGTTAGTCATACACTCATATTATTACTGTTTGTCATACCTTCATACCATTACTGTTAGTCATACACTCATATCATTACTGTTTGTCATACACTCATACCATTACTGTTAGTCATACACTCATACCATTACTGTTAGTCATACACTCATATCATTATTGTTAGTCATACACTCATACCATTACTGTTTGTCATACACTCATATCATTACTGTTTGTCATACCTTCATACCATTACTGTTAGTCATACACTCATATCATTACTGTTTGTCATACACTCATATCATTATTGTTAGTCATACACTCATACCATTACTGTTAGTCATACACTCATACCATTACTGTTTGTCATACCTTCATACCATTACTGTTAGTCATACACTCATATCATTACTGTTTGTCATACACTCATGCCATTACTGTTAGTCATAGACTCATATTATTACTGTTTGTCATACCTTCATACTATTACTGTTAGTCATACACTCATATCATTACTGTTTGTTTTACACTCAAATCATTATTGTTAGTCATACACTCATAACATTACTGTTAGTCATACACTCATACCATTACTGTTTGTCATACCTTCATACCATTACTGTTTGTCATACGCTCATATCATTATTGTTTGTCATACACACTCATATCATTATTGTTAGTCATACACTCATACCATAACTGTTAGTCATACACTCATACCATTACTGTTAGTCATACCTTCATACCATTACTGTTAGTCGTACACTCATATCATTATTGTTTGTCATACACACTCATATCATTATTGTTAGTCGTACACTCATACCTTTACGATTTGTCATACACTCATACCATTACTGTTAGTCCGACACTTGTTTGTGCTTGCAGTACAGGTTAATATAGTTTGTTTAGCTTGAATACATTTTTATTTTTATGAACTCAGAGATAATAATTCAAATACTTTTTCCTATTCATATAGATAATTGTTCTAATATTAAGATAAATTATTGAGATAATTTGAAGGTAAATTTTAATATTGAATACAACTGCGTATTTTCACGTGTTTGATAAAGTGTTCGCTTTGTGCTATGTAGATTGAACACACTGACTGAGCTCCAGTCATTGGACTTATCATACAATTACTTTTCTCGAAGTCCACCTTCTTCAATTAGCCAGTTGAGATCACTAGTGTCACTTAACTTGTCCTCCTGTCATCTGAGAGATCTTCCTCCATTGTAAGTTACATTGTGCTAAAGTTTAACCGACGGTTCAATATTTTGCTGCAATAGTAGCCGCAGATAACATTCCAGATTGGGTTTCAATGATAATAACAAATATATTTTATGTGTAAGTATTTATGATATTTAACATTAACATATTATTACAAGCAAATAACAGGTTACATATGACTACTCCATATGCATACTCCCTACAGATATATCCTAAATGTATACTCCCTACACATGTACTCCATGTGTATACTAAAGTAACCAAGCTCAATCTACCCTTAACAGTTTTTTAAGACTAGTGTGTACCTACTTGACAAAATTATTGTACTGCAATGAAAACGACACAACTAAGCTTAGTGTCAGTGTGCAGGCAAACCAAAGAGCTATAACATATTTCAGTGTAGTGCATATTATTGGTTAACAAAATATACGAAGTGATATCAAAGTCTTGTGGAATTGTGTTCGGCCGGCAACATACGACTGCTACACTGACATCTTCGCTTCAGAATACATCAAATAACAGATTGTGTTACTTAGGATATTACTGTCCGTTATGGACTTTTCGTCAAGCAGTTATAATCATAGAAGTAGTAATAATAAAGGGAAGCATCGCTGCATTTTGACTCGAGTCATTTTGATTATTGAAAATAAACATGATTCAATTCTTACTGGTAGGAGGTAATGAGTCAATTTGAGTCTACAGCAAGTAAAGGATACTAGAGAATTTATTCGGTTCATTTGGTAGATGAGCCTTAAAGCTTACTAGAGCAGGTGTGTCTCTACGAATAACAGTCAGGCAGATATATTTGTAAAGTGGGATTTATCTACCCCTGATAATGTCTCATTGACCCTCGTAGGTTACAGTGAGTGAGGGAAACTGATTTAAAATTGGATTCATGAGCAAAACGTTATTTTGTATTAAAAGTAACTCAGTTTGCTATACACTCATACCATTACTGTTAGTCATACACTCATACCATTACTGTTAGTCATACACTCATATCATTACTGTTGGTCCAACACTTGTATGCTTGTGCTTGCAGGACAAGTTAATATAGCTTGTTTAGCTGGAATATATTTCATTTTAATAAACTCATGAATAATAATTCAAGTACATTCTCCTATTTGAGTAGATCCTTGTTCTAGTATTAAGATAAATTATAAGTAAATTTCATTGTTAACTACAGTTGTGTTTTCTCACCTGTTTGATAAAGTGCTCAGTCTGTGCTATGCAGGTTGAACACACTGACTGAGCTCAAGTCATTGGATTTAACAAACAATAACTTCTCCCAAGGTCTACCTCATTCAATTAGCCAACTGAGTTCACTAGAGTCACTTAACTTGTCCTCCTGTGATCTGAAGGATCTTCCTCAGCGGTAAGTCACGTTGTGTTAAAGATTAACTGACAGTTAAATATTTTATTACATTAACAGCATCATATAACAGATTATAGGGACAGATTGGGTTTCAATTATATTATTGTGTAATGTTAATCAAGTACATGTATTTGGTCGTATCGACATGATTTTGCCATGACAATAGACAGAAAGTTTTGGGACCTCAGCAAAATGTTGACCAGAAAGAGACCAGAAATATATTCTGATTGCTAGGTCTTGGAAACAGGTTATCCCACTGTGCTGAGATTTTCATGTAACAATTTCGCAAAATATTTTGTGTGACAAGCTTTTCTAAACTAGGTTTTCTGTAACAAGCTGGACCGGAATGATAATTCTGGTCCAACTTGAATATCGCAGCCTTTCTGCAAGTGGTCGATTTATAGCATTGATTTAGCTTCATCTAATTGGAAGGGGACAAGTGCTCATAACTTACCAATCAAGTTGATACTTCCCTCTAACAGATTTAAAAAACCTGACATTGCTTGACCATAATGAAACCTCAACATAGTCATTAATTTGGTCTAGTGAGTTTGGTTACAAAATTTTGTCCTCGGTTTTGTTTTTTGAATAATCGTACTTTTGTGAACTCAGCCTTAAAATTCTGAGAAATGTTATTATATGAAAATTGATAGTGAAATGACATATGAGATTGATATGAGTCAAGGGTTCTCTAAACAAAATTGAGAGTAGGCAATGATGCTTGAATATTTGTGAAGTATTCATAGTGAAGTCTATATTAGCCATTGTGGTCACATAACGCTATGAAAGGCTGACAGCTAGTAAAAATAGATTCATTTTCCTCCAAACTTTATATATTCTTTGTTGCTTTTCTTGGACCAGTAAAACTGGTTAACTAGATGAAACAAAGTGAGAAATGTTTTGTTTCACCTACTTTGGAGAAAGTAGGTGAAACAAAAGTACCTTCTCGTACAAATGTACAAGAAAGTAGGTGAGACCAAAGTAGGTTCAAAAGTAGACCAAAGACCAAGTAGACCAAAGACTCTCCAAAGTAGGTCTCACCTACTTTGGAGAAAGTAGGTGAGACTTACTTTCTCCAAAGTAGGTTTCACCTACATTAGAGAAAGTAAGTGATGTAGGCATGTTAGATGATGTCAGTAAGTCAACAGACTAGCATGAATGGAGTCAAAGCTATGACTATCTGTAGATAAGACTTTGGTTCACTAGACATTAGGAGGAACTGCTGAACGGCCTGTTAGTAACTGTGTGTGATGTAAAGTCCTCAGTTATGAATTCAAAATAGCTGATGACATATCTAGACAATTGAGCTTATGTTACTCAGAAGCAGGCAAACACCAAACTAAAGCTACTGAGCTGGGCTAGTGTTTTTATATGGCTCTACCCCATCAGTGTACCTGAAATACACATAGCTATCCAGCTTTTAATTTCAAGACTTGGGGGTTAAGATTCTATTATTCGCTATTCACTTCAAAGTTATTTAATTCATTTATACATCTCTATATCAGTAACATTACAAACACATCAGCAGTTCATAATAGGTGTGTTCGCCAGTATGGATCATTTTTAGGAGGTCCATCTAAAAGTGGTATTATCAATATATCATGTCTTATGGAAGTGTGAAAAGGAAGTAGAGAGAAAAAGACATGATTCAATACTGAAAGAGTACATAAAGTTTCTAGAGCTGGTTCAGAGTTAGTGGCTACTGAAATATAAGAGTTGGTACTAAATAAGACTGACTTTCTATGTAGCCTGTTTAGATGTGTAGGTTCAGAATGTGGTTGGATTTAACTAATCATGGTTTATTTTCCCTGTAAAATACCACAAAAACTCCCATGTCATGTTGCTATGCATTGTCTACAAAACAGGATATGGGAGTATTTTATAATGAAAGTACAATAGTTGTGGTGCTTTACAAGTCATGAATTGATTATCTTTGGGATTATTAGAAATGCCAAGTTTCTAAATGCATATAATTAATTATATATGATAATGTTTAACATAAAGATATCATGGGATTATATGCTTTGCAGGTTGAACACTCTTACTAGGCTGAAAGAGCTATATCTATCATGGAACTCTTTCACCGATGGTCTACCAGAAGTAATCAGCCAGCTCAACTTATTGGAGTCACTTAAACTGTCCGACTGTAAACTCCCAGGACTACCTGCAACGTAAGTTATATTGTCTAAACCTTTACTGCAAGTATTGAGTCAAATCTATTAGAATACTAGTTTTTTAGTAGAAAAATGAGTGTTTGATCAAATCATCCATACCTGAGATTAGTTTTGTTTAGATAGGGTTATAGTTTTAAATGAATATAATTGTTCTTAGCAGGTTTTTATTAGGTCATGGCTAACAAGGTTTGATGTTTTAACAATGTTTAACAAAGGCCATCATACTTATATTTGAGTAGCTACATAGACTTATCATGTATGACCATGTTTCCCATCACTTGTTATATTTAATAATAGCTGAACCAATGATATATACTTTTGTAACATTGTCTACAGTCTTAAACCGTTAACATTTACAATAAGACTGTAACTTTATTTAACGTTACAAATTTCATTATCAGCAGCTCTTATCTAGTGCTAATCGTTTAAAATATAATGCAGTCCGACCCCTGCCATTCAAATATGATTTATTTTGGTGTTGGGATCATAAGACGAAAATGTCGTATAGATGGATATAGGAACCTATGGTAATTATCTAATGCAAGCACCCTGATAAAACAGTCAAAGTTTATGTACGTACAGTACACTTTAAAATTTGGTAAAAAATGTTATATTAACCTTAGTAACTTGAAGTTTATAGTAAATAATATATTAAACAGTAAAATGCACAATAAATTCGATATCGTTTCATTTGCGCAATATCAAGCATTTACGAAACACGAAGAATGCTGAACTGAGAGAAACCACATCGAATCTCTTTCAGGCGTTGTGTCAGGGATTTTTAGTGGCTAGCATACCAGCATCTTGGTGGCTGACGTATGCAGCACACTGGTCACCAAATTTGAATTTCAAAAGGCATTTTGTTGATGTCGTATTGTGAAGAAAATGGCATATTGAGGGCAAGCAAAACTTTGTTCTACATCGTAAGACAAAAAAACAGTAAGCCAGAAATGCTGTAATCCAGTGGTCCACTGTATCATATAATGATGCCAAGTGTGTTGAAAATAATGGATGTTTGCTGACAGTATCTGATAGTATCTGAAGAACAGATAGTATATTTATTTTCAAGAGTTGAAATCCCAAATGGTGCAATCTTTTTTCCATTATCGAAATATGACTTCGGACAGACAGACACAACTTTTGTTGTAGTAAATATTATCAAATTCAAAAAATAATTTTAAATCCTTCACCTGTGGATAGATTATAAATACGTAATTAAATTCAGAGTTGAACAGTCGTAAGTCACCTAAGTTTATAGTCAAAAACTACTTGAACTAACATGGAAATTATAAAGCAGTCACGTGATATTATTAGTTTAGAATCTTCTGCTTGCTCTCCTGCATCATTAAAGATATTTGATTTTACTAACTACTACTGGAACTATCTGCTTTATTTACTGGTAACAAGTGGTTCAACATTTGTGGATTTATTAACAAGCCGACGCACAAGAGATGATATATCAATGTGTGAAAGTCCATGTGCAGCCCTATAGACTAAACATTGTAATACAATGGATCCTCCCATACGACATTAATTCATTCTGGTGTGGAGATTGTAAGGCAAAACTATCATATGATGGAGTAGAGGACCCCATAGTAATTATCTAATCCAAATCACCAGTGAAAATATCAAAGTTTTCTATACTACTGTACATATTAAAAATTAGCATCAAATACTATAATAACCTTAGTAACTATAGTTACCTATTTAGTGGTTATGATCTGCAATACAAGGTAATATTACTATGTAGTTCTCACCTTTGAGACGGACATAGTGGTTAATCGCAGTGTAACTAAGGCTTGGACAGACCCGAGACGCATTTGCCTCACTTTCACTATAACTGTTAGCCAACCTTGTTAAAACCTTTTTCAAACTAACTCGACAAAAACATCGAACAATGCTGTTTAAATATGAATTTCGAAAATAAATTTTGATGTCATATGGTGGAGAAAATGTCATAACGAAGGGCCAGAAAATCTTTTTGTTTAACATAGTTAGGCAAAAAATTTTTAAAACAAGGATTGCATAATCCAGGGTCCACTGTAGTAATATTTCACTAGATAGACACTGCCAACAATCCAGGCTCATGTAGAGTATGAACAAACAAGTTTATCAGAGACTCTCGGCAAGAAGATAATGATGAGTTTGATTCGAGTTTCACCATTTAGTTTTTTTAATACGGAAGTATTGTGTGCATTCTCAATTTAATAAATAGTAAAATTGGTTAGTTAGTCCATGGCTTATGTACAAAATAATAACATAACTTACTACATCGATATGGTTTATAAGTCACTTTGTAGAGTGATAGTATTATGGTAAATACTACCACATGAGTGACTATAGTTAACTATAGTTGTTGTGGTAATATTAAACACTAATTAGTCAAAGTCATTTTTGTATCTTCAATTTCACTTCTTGAAAACTCGCAGGTCTGAAGAAAAAAACGGATTGCACAGTTCATCATCTTACAACTAGCTAGTAGTGCTCGCTAGTCTGAAAAACTTATATAGTATTAAATATATATTTCTCTATTAACATATTTATGTTTTGACTTACAATTGCAGCTTCATAATCTATACATATATTTCTCTAAGTTTGTCGTTTGTTGTCTGTTTGGATATCCACCTGTCCGGCTATAGCTATTAAAATGTTGAAATTAAAATCTCATATCTTGCTGGATTTGAACTCTTGATTATTGCAACAGCAGGTTTGCAATCCAATTGTCTAACCACCAGTCCACGGAGGCTCTTACGACTCAAGCCCTTGCTACATACTTTCTACACCCTTTTCCTGATTTTATACGCTAAATGATGTAATAATCAAAACTCTATTAACTCTATGAAACACAATGATTTTTCCTCTTTCCATGAACTTTTATTTCCGGTTTTTGCAAAAGGCTCAATTGCAGAATTAGTGAAGGCTAATACTTTTCACGCGGACAATTGTATTATCTCGATTAGGAATAGCCTCTACATTCTCTATTCGTTCGATCAGACAAAGACAATACGATATCTCATTTTTACATTTGTACCCGTATCGAGAGGTACTAGTATCGTTGTATTCAAAGTTTTGATGGATAATTTCTGGTGGAACAGTAACCTCTTTATACACACACATTTTTACGCAATGAATTGTTATTATTAATTCAACCTATTCAGAATTTTTATTTGTTTTCTCAATTCGTATTAACTGTATCATTACCAAATCATCTTTTATTGTAGTCGTAGCAAAACAGACTTAATTTAGCTATTACTTGCTAATTATTTCTCATTTACATTTCAACACGTTTATAGTTGTTTTATTTTGTTTGTTAATTTATTTAACCTGCGCAAAACATTTTCCTCATGATATGAAGTTTGAAAGTTACAGTTGTTTGACAAAGTTTAAAAACCTTTACAGTTGTTCTATTGTTTCTAATTTATTTAAACTGCACAAAACCCTTTTCTCGTGTTATGAAGTTCAAAGTTAGAATGGTATAACAGTATATTCTAATAGACCAATTGTAAGTATTAAGACATTGTCTATTGCAGTTTTGGCAAGCTGAAGATGCTCAAACATCTCGGCCTTTCTTCAAATAAGATTGACAAACTTCCTCCAGAGACAGGGGAGCTGAAGGAGCTGGTCATATTGGATATTTCACACAATGACAATCTTATTGCTCTTGGCTCTCAAATTCTATCTTGGAAGAACCTACAAGAATTGCAGCTATCCAATTGTTACTCACTACAAAGCCCTCCTGGGAATGTTATACGGCAAGGTTTGTCTGCAATACAGCAGTACTACAAAGATCTGTCGGAAGGAATGAAAAAGGAGTTGTCTGTCACTGTTGCAGTTATCGGTAAATCCAGATCAGGCAAAACCAGTTTAATCAAAACTATGCAAGAGGGAACACGGTTTCTAACTGAAAGTTTGGGCTCTGCAGAACAAATTTCTACAAAAGTATTCAACTTTGAAAAAGTATCGTTTGGTGAAAGATCTCTGTATTTCATTGACTTTGGAGGGCAGGAGATCTACCATCATGCATACAGACTGACCCTCAGAGAGAATTGCATCCCGGTCGTGGTAATTAACATGTTTATGTATGTAGAAGAAGCGGATATAGTTAGGCGACAAGAGTCTGTTCGAGCTCTTTTGTTCAACTGGATGGCCCATCTTTATCTAGCACACCCGAACATGCTACCCCCGGCTCTTGTGTTGACCCACAAAGATTTACTCAATGGAGAAAAGTTTAAAACAGAAAAAATGAATCTTTTACAATATTGCAACGACATACGTGATGAGATTCGAAATGAAGAGAATCGACTTGAGAAAGAAAATTTTTGTCGCATTGAAAGCTTTGGTGCAGACACAGACCTGTTCACCCCAGAAAGGATTTTCGAAGTAGGGTGTGAATATTCAGGTGAGTTCACAAGACTGAGGGATCAGCTGTTGGAGCAAAGCCAAAGATATGTTATGGAGGTGCCTCGGTTGTGGAAACAAGTGGAAGATGTGATAAGTACTCTAAAGTCACATTTCACGACTTTTGAATCGCTGCTCGACAAAGTTCATGAGTCACACGGTGTTGTAAAGAACCAGCTGGAGGTGATAATCAGATACTTGCATCTGAGTGGTAAGCTTCTTTGGTACGATGACATTGAGGGTCTAGATCAACATGTCTTCCACAAGATATCTGCTGTTACAGACTTGCTAAATGTCTTGTATGACCATGATGGTGACTCCAAATGGGACAAGCGAAGAGAAAACTTCAAAAACTGCAAAGTTCAAACTGTGAATTTGTTTGAAGAAGAGTTTGAGGAGTCCGTGAGACAGTTTAAAGCCACAGGAGTGATCAGCTTGGTGCTGCTGGCTTACCTGATAAAAACTGAGACAGCATTTATTGAAGATGTTGAGCAAAGGGTGGCATTGGCAATTCTTTCAAAATTTCGTATTTTGTTTGGTTCTCTCTCAACGGATAATGAAAAATTCATAATTCCTCATTTTGCTCAAGGGTTTCAATCAACCTTGCCAATGACAAAGCTTGACTTACAGTTTCAGACAGATATTTTGTGTGAAGGACTGGCACTTCCACAGTATGCGTTTCATGAGCTGACAGTGAGGGTTTTGGAGCTATACCCTGACCCGTACAGTGCACCCAGCGTGCATCACAATGGAATATCAATTGCAGTTGATAAATCCCAAGTCCATTTTACCCATGATGCTAAAGCCGGAAAGGTAACAGCGACTGTTGCTTTTAACGTGGAAGAATTCCACGAAGCATGGAACTATCTCAAAAAAACTATCAACGTGGCCATTGAACATCTGAGAGAAACCTGGAGAGCAACTCCATTGGTATGCATTTTCTACTGCGCCCACTGCAGACTAACTGGTCAGCAGCATCCAGAAAAAGTCATCAATCCTTCTTGGAGTCTTCTTTCACGCGCACAGCCAGAACCTAGAGGGATAAAGATGAGAGATGTAGTATGTGCCGGAGAAAGTGTGTCTTCAGTCTTTAAGTTTCCAAGTAAGTGTAAATATTTCTCCTACGTGATTGTATTCAACTCAACAACAAGATAAACAACTAATTTCTGGATTTGTTTTAAGGTCAGTCTTTGTCAGAGGATGAAAAAAGGAAACTCAAGGAATACGTGTCAGCAAAACAAACAGCCACAGCATCAGGTTAGCATTCATATGTAGCTGATTTTGTACATACACAACTAATGCATACACAAGTATGCATTAGTTCAGTAAAACCAATCATACTGGCTATTTCTATTTTTATGAAGTTGTATTATTATAATAATAAAGAATATTGAATAGTAACCTTTCATAGAGAATACTCAGTAGGTTTATTTCTATTATCACAGTAAGATGAGATATTCTAGTGATTCAAATTTTATTTCTACAAGTATTACATGTAACTACCTCATTGTGTGAAAGTTGTAAAACTCTACCTTTACATTTGTTTTAGTGTCTGGCAACATTCAACCGCGCACTACTTCCACCCGCCCTTTTGCTTTCAATGGAAGCCCTGATCTGATAGGTTTATCATTTGTTGATGTATGCAAGGCTATTTCTGATGGCAGGCCGACTTATACAAATAAGACAGAGATCAAAGACCTGTTCCACAACACTGATGCGGCAAGTACCTGATTTATGTTCTTGTTATGAACAATACAATAATAAAATAGTATCAATTAGGTATTTAAAATCTCTTCGCTCTTTAACTATCAGAGATAAAAGAGTCATTTTTGTAAGATAATAAAAAACATTTTTGGATTCAAATATTTTTAGTTGTTTTAAATACATTTTTAGTTTATGTATATTTTTTCAGCAATTTACCGAAAGCACTATTTTATATGTAATACAAGTGATTTAGTACTACATGTGCCATATTCACTTCTGCAGTTACTATATGATTGTAACTATAGCTAATATTCAACCATATTAATATATTCAGAATTGTATAACTACTTATTATTTGTTAAATATATTGCTTGCAAAATAACATAACAAATAACTAACATTGGAATTAATTTACGTATCGTAATTTTTGGACTATTAGCCACCCCCTTTTTCTGATGATTTGGGCCATGCGGCTTATATAAGGGTGTGGCTATTCTGTGGCTTTTTCTTTCACTGCTAGTGCGCATTAACCAGAATCTCCAGTTAGTCTGCCTCTAGCGGTGAAAGAAAATACGAAACAATGTTTAACGGTACTGTTTCATTAGGCACTAGGTTAAAAAGCATCGGTTAATACGAAACAGGGCCGTTAGGCACTGTTCTGTTTAAAACAGCAAAGTTGCTGCCGTGTTAAGAAGAACCGTCCTGAGTTCTGCGGCCTATACAAAGGTGCGGCCTATGTATTGTTTTATTATCTTTTTTGGACAATAAAGCAGATGTGTCTTATATAGGGGTGCGGTTTATAGTCCGAAAAGTACGGTACATTTTTCAACATTCTAGATCATATGTATCTCCACTATGACTTTTTGATCAATAACTCAATAAATCTCTATCAGGTCTATAAGATGACAAATCCTCGAGGAAGAGTGCTAATAATCAACAACAATGAGTTCCTTGATGTTCATGGTAAGACATCTTACAGAGATGGATCAGAACACGATGTTAAACATCTGCAGGCAATGTTTGGTCAGCTCCATTTTGAAGTTGAAACAAGAGAAAATCTAACTAGCAAGGTATGATATCAAATTAATGTCCTTCATGATTGTTTGTTAAGGAAAGGAAGCTGTTATTAGGAGGTGGCTGTTACTGAATAGTCTTTTGGCACACAGCCTACCAAATGCTGGTAACATCTTGTAGTTGAGAAGGCCAGGGCATGTGTTTTGTAAGTGTGGTCTACCTCTTTTGTGATACAGTTACACACTGATTTTGCTTGAGCCAGGGTTGGGGTGATGGTAGAAATTGTGATTAAATAAATTTATTAATCATTTAAGATTGCATTACTGATTAAATTAATCAATTTTGGGTTTCTGAACTTGCATTAATAATTAAATTAACAAATTTTTTTCTGTTTAAACTCAGTTATGCATAAAATTACCAATCAAGTTTGAAAGTTATTTGCATTAATTATTAAATTGACAAATTAATTTTGATCTAATCCTAATTACTGTAAAACCTTTATTTGACCACCATGGCACTTTATGTTCTCCCTTAGAGTGGCACTTTATTAGATGTGACGTTCAAATAAAGGGTGGCCATTGATCTACCTCTTCTGTGATAGAGGTAAACACTGATTATGTCTGAGCCAGAGTTTGGGTGATGGCAGAATGTGTGATTGTATTTTTCAAACACCTTGTCAGAATGTTGAAAAGATAAATGTAACCCGTTCACAGACGAATCGAATTTCGCCTATATTTTGTACTCTCCTTCGGGCACTGCGAAGTTAACCCTTTTGGATGCAAGAAATGTGCTAATTTGCCACCAGCTTGTCATAGATTTTAAATAAATATGCGCATGGAAGATGCTACATGTCTCTACCAGTTAATATCTATTGTTTACAATTAACCTACAGTGGTCTTATAGCCTGCGTTGCAAATCGTTGAAGCTTTCAAATTTTTTATTTTATTTTAAATTTGAAGGCATTTTTTCATTTTATAACTATATTTAACAATGTTGCATAAAAACTCAGTGCAATCATTGTAATGTTTGCTACAGTTTACAGCCAAAACTGGCTTTTCATGTGCAATAGGACAGGAGTTACGAGAGTCGATATATTGTAAGTCGAGTTCAGATAACCTCATTGATGCTATCAAATAATGTGCTATAAGTCTACAAACTTGCAAGTTATATAACAATATTCCATCAAATTTTGCAAATATATATTCAAGAACAAGTGATGTAAACAACCCATATTTATAATAAATGTAGAAACAAAAATTAACCTTTTGCACCAAAAATATTTGCGTCGTTCGCTCGGCCAGTTGCGTTCTGATTGTTCTTTCAATTTGGAACCATTTCATACTCTTTTGGCTATTCGATACTTTCCACATTGTCTTCTGACCTCAACCTGTCGTGAAGATTAAGAATGTCATATAGTGACGGTCAAATACCAGTGGTATTCAAATAGAAATAGCGTTCAAAGGGTGGTGTGCTATTTTTCAAATTTTCTCTCATAGTGGTGCTCAAATAGATGTGGCATTCAAATACAGGTTTTACGGTATTCTGAATGGCATCTCATAAAAGTTTTGCTCTGCTAAAAATATGTTTGAACACTAATATCGACTAGCTCAGCTGTGCAGAAGAGGTCAGAATACACTGTGGAAGGTATTGAACAGTCAGAAAAATATGAAATGGCTCCAAACGAACACAACAATCAAAATGCAACCGACTAAGCAAATTATGCTAACATTTTTGCTTCAAAAACGTCAGTTTTTCCCTATGAATGTACTATAAATATGGTTTATATATGTCACTTGTTTTTTAATGTACATTTGATAGACTATAGGTTAGTAAACATGTATCAATTATGTAATATTTATTTATATATAAATATTAAATATATACGTACATATTATATAACATAATTTGGCAGGTTTTACTATATTATTTGATAATATCATTTCGGTAATCTGAACTCGGCTTACAATGGATCGATGCTCATAACTTCTCTTCTATTGCACATAAAAAGCCACTTTTGGCTGCAAACTGTAGCAAACATATCAATGGCTGCAATGAGATTTATGCCAGCATGTTAAATATAATTATGATATGAAAATATGTTTTCAAATGTAAAATAAAATAAAAAGTTTGAAAGAGCCAATAAATTATAGGTTAATTGCAAGCAATAGATAACAACTGGTAGAGAAACGTACCAGCTTACCCGTTCATATTTATTTAGAAATATACAAGTAGGAGGTAAGTTGGCAAATATCTTGCTGTCAAAAGGATTAATGTTGCTTCACCCAAAGGAGAGTGCAAAATATAGGTGGCATTTGCATTTGCTGAAAGGATTAAATTTATCTTCTCGAAATTCTGATGAGGTGCTAAAAACATACAACGGCCACCTTTACGTGAATGTCACCTCTAATTAAGCACCACTATAGAGAAAGGGTTAAAAAATAGAGCACCATGGCGTTCAAACAAAGATTTTACGGTATAAAAATTTGTCTTTGCCGTTTGTTTGTTGGTCTGACATTCGTGTGTCCAGTTATAGCGGTAAAGTTTTATGAACGCAAAATTGCTCTGCACTGCATTTGAACTCAGAACCTCCAGGTCTGCATTCAGGTAAACTAACCCACTCAGTCACATGGCTTAATTGCTATGCAACGAAATACTTGTGCACATATTCATTACTACATTTAAAGTACAGTGTGCCGTCGGGTCACAATGACCCGGTTACACAATTTTTTCGCCCCGCGATTTTGAACGCACTAATTTTTCGTTCGCTCCATACGAAATCAACAAATATTTCTCTCTAAATTCAAATTTGGTAGTTGGTATGCTGATTATGTTGGAATAACAAATATGCCAAAGTACTATTTGCCGAAATCCCTCTAACAACGAAAAAAAGAGATACAATGCTCAAGCTCGCTCAGTTCGGCGTCATTCATTATTAGTTATTGTGAAAACGAAATCGGACACACGGGTGCTAAAATTTTAGCGATAAAAAGTTGAAATTCAGTAAAATAGTTAAAAATACATACTAAAACTTAGCTTTAAGTATGCGTTTAGTGAGCTAAATTCATGCAAGTTAAGTTCAGCCTTTGTTCTATACGTCTGCCTCGAAAGTAAGAACTCCCTATGATACGTACTGCACATATTACATTGTAACGTTACATTGTATACAGATCATTATCACTAAATGCACTAAAGTTACTGCAGGTAATTATAGTCCCACGACCAAACAAGAGCGAAGCGATTGTTTGGGAGCTTTATGATAAATGCATATGTGCACACAACTCCCGAAAAATTATCCGTCAACGGCCGTTACCTAACCCTTGTACCGAAATCCCATCAAAAAATTTAACCGTTTTTGTGTAGAGATGTTTAAGTATAATAATGATACAAAACAAGTATAAACATATTTAAATATTTTACCAAGTCTTTGAAAAGTTTCCGCAATACCCTAAAACTAACCCATCTGATTGGAGTATACATAAATTGACAGATTAATTTGGCCTAAAATCGCAATAAAAACTTGACAATCTTTTTTAATCAAAATTAAGACCGGCCAACGAAACGCCAATAAGGCTGTGCAACAGAGAGTAAAACAATTAAGTTCTGCGCATTTCACGAGAAAAATGTGCGCATTTCACCAGTCTATGGCATTGCCCAATTGCCGAAGGTTTTTGTAATTAACTATGTAATTAAATAAGCGTTTCTTTTTTGCCAATTCTATCAAACTCTGACATTTTGGACACTTATAATGAGTACTTTTGTATTCCGACTGATGTCCATAGTAGTAAAAGTAAAGAGAGTGACGATGATATTTTTCTAACGATTCTTATAAGATTATTACAATATTTTATTGTAAGAATAATTATTCGATTTCAAAAGATTATTATGAGATTTAGTTATAAGAATAATCATTCGAATTTACAAGATCAAAGTATATAGTGACCGAGGGTGTGCAATATGTTACTGTTATTATTTTTATAAAGATTTTTTTGATGGTACTGCGGCTGTGCCCAATATCGCGGTACTGCCAAGCTGTTTTTAATATCTGCAAAAATTAAGTAATAGGCCTACATTTTCTTAAAGGTATACATCTATTTCTATGGCAACCAGCTAAAATCTGTTTAGATTTTTACTATCAGCATAATTTTTTTACATATAAATATCACAACCTCTTAATATTGGTTGTTATGACCAATGATATACAGCCCCCCTAGCCTGTGTATATTACACAGCAGCTTGCCATTTTAATTCTAATATTGCATTTCTCCTATTGCAGGGAGAGATATAAACATATAATCTTTTACTTTCATTATTGCTGTTTGTTGTAAATAATAACACCCTGTACATTACAGCTACCATTGTAGCTACCGTTGCAGTTCTCCTATTGCACTGCAGTGCCATTTGACTGCTAATATTGCATTTCTCAACTGGCAGTGCCCTTTCTTTTTCCATTATTACTTTGGTCGTGGGCCGTATGACAGAGGAATTTCTAATTACTAAGGTTAACATGTTATTTTGTTACTAATGTTCAATACGTACAGTGCGTTGATGAAATTTTGATAATTTTTACCAGAAGTTGTTTGCATTGGATATTTTCTATGGGTTTCCTAATTCCTCTATACGAAATCTCTGCCTTATGATGCAAACATTGGAATGAATTGAAATCGTATAGTAAGAGCCCACTGTATATGGTTTTAAATTGCTATTGTTTAGTTTACTGATTTTTTCAATAATTTTTGTGCAGATTGTCATATCTTCTCTTCATTGTTCTCTACCATCCCTTTTGGGCTTTCAGTTGCCGGAAGAATTTCCCAATTTTTGCAATGTGCTGAACAAGTGGGCCTGTAGATGCTTCGATGTGTAGCGTTCAGGCATTTCCACTGTCCTTTAAACTTCCTGCGTGTAGTTTTTAGTTTTAAAGACTTTCACAAGGTTGAGGGTGTGAGTGAAAAAGCTGGCATTAGTTGAACTGGTGCATGCATCTGTAGTAATGCTGAATAGACTGGTTAAAGCGAAACTGCTTTTGTTTGATCTCAGACTTCAGAGTTTTCGTGCTCTGCATAGAATGATGGAATAATTTTGTAACACGAAGTATTCCGAGATGGCAAGGTCTAGGATCAGTTTCTTTTAAAAGCTTCTTAAATACCTGATCTTCTGCCACTGAGAAGGGCTGAAGATCTACAAATGCAATCTTTACTACTTTGTAGTTCAACTTTTTTTACCATCCGACTGTGTTATGTGCTTAATATCTTACTTTATTTACGTTATTTGGCTTACGCTATTTCCTGTCACATATATACTCATGCACAATTCAAGGCTTCTGCATGTTCTGGGTAATAAAAGACAATTGTCAGGCACAATCAATACGATCATTTTATCAAACCTAAATCAACTTCAAACGCAGTAATAGCATTTTAATAATAACATTTAAGGTGTGGCATCGCATAGGGCGGGTCAGAAACTCTAACCGCCGGAAAACCAGCATCCACACGGCTTTGTTTTCAAATACTTTTCTAAATGACAGCGTTGCCAATCAAATTAATTATTGCACATGGTGTTGGACCAGAAATGTTCTTCCATTTTCAACCGTTTGCAAATATTTCTATTTACTTCCTTCGTTATAATGATAATTTTACTGGGACGATATTGTGAAAAAAAATTGACATGACATGTTTGTTGGTATGTGATGGATGCAGATGATGATGATGCAGATGAAGATTTTTATGAGACAAACTATAAATTTGCTGATTATTTTGAGTAATAAAACAATGATGAACATGTGATTGATAGATATGATGGTACGGTAAAGATATTTAGAATTTTTTTAGAATTGTATGAATTTTTATTGTTTCAGCCCGTAGAGCTGTGAAACAATTTTTTTTGGATTTGATGGCCTTTGCTGTGTGTTGATGTGAGCTGGATTATGAGCATATTTAAATACATTTGAGAAAAGTTTTAAACCTTTCTATCATTGGATAAATTTCCCAAGGATACTGACACACATTGACAAGAATGGCCTGGGTTTAAAGGGTTAATAGAAAATGATGTTGATATCTTAAGGTGGCTATTACTGAATAGCCTTTTGTCACACAGCCTACCAAAAGCTGGTAACATCTTGTAGTTAAGAAGGTCAGGACTTGTGTTTTGTGAGTGGTTGACCTCTTTTGTGATACTGTTAAACACTGATTATGCCTGAGCCAGGGTAGGGCTGATGGCAGAAATTGGAATTGCATTAATAATTGATTTATAGCTTAAGGTTGTATTACCGATTAAATTAGTCAATTTTGGGTTTGTGAACTTGCATTATTAATTAAATTAACAAATTATCTTATGTCTAAATTCAATTATGCATTAAATTACCAATTAAGTTTGAAACTCCTTTACATTAATAATTAAATTAACAACATAAATTTAGTCTTAACTTAGGTAACTTGTTAATTTTTAAATTAATAAGTTTGTCAAACAAATAATGATTTGATAATTAAATTGAATTTGACATCTAGTTGAACTTTTCACTAAGTTGTCCAATTAGTTTTCAAAATATTTAAATTGATAATTGATTTGTCAAATTACGTTTAGCTGGGAAACTATATGTACTAGAAATTCCACTGTCATACAGCCCACGACCAAAGAGATGGCCAGAGATATTGGCAAAAAAATAAAGGATACTGATGGTTGAGAAATGCAATATTAGCAGTCAAATGGCACTGCAGTGCAATAGGATAACTGCAATGGTAGCTGTAATGTACTGGGTGTGGGTGTTATTATATACAACAATAAGCAATAATGAATGGAAAAGATGTTTATATTTTCCCCCTGCAACAGGAGAAATGCAATATTGGCCAATATTAGAAGTAAAATGCACTGATATTCTTAGAATAATCAATTTTATTAAAATAGTAATAATAGAAAACCAATACACAATTTTGTTTACATTTCAAAACGTCATAGGTAGCAATATCGAGAAGTTGTGGTATTTATATAGGTTTTTAGAAAATTTATTTAAAAAGTGTTTGGTCATGAC
This sequence comes from Watersipora subatra, assembly GCF_963576615.1. Taxonomy (NCBI): domain Eukaryota; kingdom Metazoa; phylum Bryozoa; class Gymnolaemata; order Cheilostomatida; family Watersiporidae; genus Watersipora; species Watersipora subatra. The sequence goes on from NC_088717.1 coordinate 20,231,207, forward strand.
AAACAACAACAATGAAAGGAAAATATTACACGTTTATATCTCTCCCTTGCAATAGGAGAAATGCAATGTTGGCCAATATTATAAGTAAAATGCACTGATATTATTAAAATAACCAATATTGTTAATATAGTAATACAGCAATAATAGAAAACCTATGAGCGTTCATGCGTCTCGAAGATTTCTGCAAACTGCAGCAAAATAAAAGCTGTTATAAAAGTGTTATAAAGCTGTAGGCCTAATTTACTGTAATGTATGTAATTCAACAACAATAAAGAAATGTGTTTATTATAACTCTGAAATGCAAAATTAGAAGTAAAATGGCAAGCTACTGTGTACTATACACAGTTTGAAAGTTGGTTGCGTTGAATGTAGAATGGTTTTGATAAGCGATCTTTAACAGAAAGCAGGTAGGAGCATTCACGCGTATAAAAATGTAGCAAAATAAAAAATGTTCTCGTCATGAAAGGGCGTTGTAGTTTGGCCCTAGCTTGTACATAAGTTGTAAAGAATTTCGGCTAACGTTTCAAATAATGAAACCTTCGGTGATTGGACAAAAAACACAGGCTGATAAACTGTGTACCACAATTTCGTACCTGTAAATTGGTCTACGCCTCAAACGGTCTACGTTTATTACAGAAACCTTCGAATAAATTCGAATACAAGTAAAAATGGCCATAGACTGATGAAATGAGCACGGTTTTTTCGTGAAATGCGCACTGCTAAATAGTTCTACAATCGGTCGCACGGCTTTATTGGCGTTTCAATTTTCGATCTTAACTTTTATTAAACCGAGCTTTTCAAGCTTTTTGTGGCAATTTTTGTTCAAATTAATCTGTCTATTTGTGTATAATCCGATCAGATGGGTAAGTTTTAAAATAATACCGACGGTTTACAAAGACTTGGTAACATATTTAAATAGGTTTAAATGTGTTTTGTATCGTTATTATACTTTAACGACTTTACATTCCGATGCTTAAATTTTTTGATGAAATTTCTTGACGAGGGTTCGTCTCATTGTTGATGAATAATTTTCGTAAGTTGTGTGCACATGCATTTATCATAAAAACTCCCACACTTCCGCTCCGCTCGTGTGTTCGTGGGATTAGAAATTACATTTATAAAATTAATTTATCCTTGATTCAGTTTATGCATTATGTTACCAAATAAATTTTAATCAGTAATCTCATTAATAATTATATTGGTTAGCCATAGTTCCACATCGGGAAATATTTTCAACATTTTTTGCACGACCTGAGGTGGCACATATGTGTTTCATTTTATCATCACGACTATATATATACTGTGCATATATACTGAATATATATAGAGTAGGCACTCCTGTAACGTATACCTCCTATAAGGTAAATAACAGATAACGTAAAAAATTTATGTGAAGTTTTTGCTTTCCACTAAGTGAAAAAATTCCACATAACTTAAAGTGTTACGTCGGGTGAGTTTTTAAGTTTGAGTTGAATGTTAGTTTATCTCGCCGCACTTGTGGAAGAAAAACCGCCGCGCATATAACATTAAATGCAACTTATACAACTTCTATATAACTTTCGCGACATTCTAGTTTATCGTAATAGATCGTTAAATGTGTTGACAAAAAGGAGGACAGATAGCTGCGCAATTGTTCATAAATACAAAGGCGATCGATTGGTGCAGGTGTTTCAGCGTCGGTCCACCAATCTGAATGTCACAAGTTGGAGTATTGTAGTAAGTTATCTTTTATCCTAACCTTGATCCCCCTGAAGACAGATAGACGACGAACAGGTAGAATGGATTTTTAAACTGGAAAGATTTTGTTTTGCCTTATTGTAGATGTATAAAATATTTGCTACTAGTTTTACTTTGCAGAATAGTCTTTGCTGTTTAGAACAAATAAGCTAATTGTTGTAAATGAACGTCAAAAATGTGCAGTTAACAACTTGTTGCCAATTTGGCGCAATCATGGTCTATAAAACCAGTGAGATTGATCATAAATAGGAGAAAAGTTGTCGATGCCAACCGATGACACTGCAGTTACGGTACAGACCACAAATTAAAAGAGTTACGTCAAGTTTTTTTCTTTTTGCATGCCCGAAGGGTTGAGTTTGGAAAGATCTTGGAACAGATTAGGCATTTTACTGTTCTTATAACATAAATTCCTATAACGTAACCATTCCTGGAATGGATTAATCACATTGTAGGACCGCCTACTGTACTATGTGTATATACTATATATATATATGTGTGTATACTGTATCTGTATACAGTATATATACATTATATATATCCAGTATCTATACAGTATATATACTGTATATTGTTAATATTGTGCAGTTAACAGCATATTAACCAGTATATATATACTTATATATATATATATATATATCCAAAGCAGGGGCCGATTCCCAAAAACTATCGACCAATAACGTGCTTGCCGACCACCTGGAAACTGCTTTCAGGAATAGTTGCAGACAAACTGGAAGAGCACATGAGTCACGATATGACCAGTGCTTAGAAAGGAATAAGGCGCCACACCCAAAGAGCCAAACAACAGTTAGTGGTGGATCGGACGGTCTGTCAAGACAGCAGGAGAAGGCATACCAATCTTGCAATGGCTTGGATCGACTACAAAAAGGCCTATGACTCAATTCCCCATAGCTGGATACTTGAGTGCCTCAGTATGTACAATGTTCACCCTGCTCTTGTGGCATTCATCAAGATGTCAATGACCAAATGGAAGATGGAACTGGAGGCTAATGGCAAAAAGCTGGCGAGTGTAAAAATTAAGCGAGGCATCTATCAAGGTGACTCCTTATCACCGCTGCTCTTCTGCATATGCCTAAACCCTCTAAGCAATATGCTGGAAATGACTCAATATGGGTACCAGTTTAAGATTGGCACCAAGATAAACCACCTCTTCTACATGGATGACATCAAGCTGTACACTAACGAAGAAAGGGACATTGATTCGCTAATACACCTCACTCAGGTATACAGCAAGGATATCGGAATGACCTTCGGTATTGAGAAATGTGGAAGGCTAATTCTTAAGAAAGACCATTCTATGCTCACAGATGGCCTAAGAATGCCAAATGGTACCATTAAAGATATAGAAGAAGGGTGCCAGTATTTGGGGATTATGCAAAGCAATTATCAACCACAAAGCCGAGGTACGTCACAAAGCCATTACCGAATACAAAAAACGCCTTCGGCAGGTCCTACGGAGCCAACTCAATGCCAAGAAACAAGTCACGGCAATAAATACCTATGCACTGCCAGTAATAAGATATCCAGCAGGCATAATAAAGTGGACTGAAGAAGCCATCAAGGAAACAGATATAGCAACTTGTAAACTGCTGACCATGCGTGGAGCACCACCCAAAATCTGATGCTACTAGATTGTATCTCGATAGGAAAGATGGCGATAGGGGACTCAAAAGTGTACAGCAGACAGTGAAAGAGGAAGAACAAAGCATCAAAGCCTATGCAGCCTCCATGGCTACTTCAGATAAGCTGCTAGCTGAATTTCAATCAGCTGCTCTGACAATGGAGCTTCGCCCTGATGATGAAGAAACTGACTGGCACATGAAACCTCTTCATGGTGCTTACCACCGGCAATTATCTAAGGTTGGCCATTTTCACCAGACATATATGTGGCTGAACAAAGGAAACTTAACGGCCAATACAGAGTCTCTACTCACGGCAGCCCAGGAGCAAGCACTCCCAACAAGGCAACTCCAAACAAAAATCTATCACACTAGAGACAATTCTAGATGCAAACTGTGCAAAGATGCGCCTGAGACCATCCAACACATCGTGAGTGGATGCAAGCAGCTAGCAGGAAACGCATACACTGAGCGGCATAATCATGTTGCAGGCATTGTGTATAGAAGTCTATGTGATGAGTAGGGCCTTAATAAACCACAACACTGGTAGGAAGCTCCTGGTAAGGTCATTGAAAATGACCGCGCTAAGATCCTTTGGGACTTCTACATCCGGACTGACAAACATGTCCTAGCAAACCAACCAGATATAGTGGTGGTGGACAAGGAGAACAAGAGGGATACTATAATAGATATAGCAGTACCCAATGACTACAATATAGCCAGCAAAGAAAAAGAAAAGGTAGAGAAATATCTCCCTCTTGGAGAAGAGATTGAACAATGCTGGGATGTAAGAACAACTGTAATCCCAATAGTCATTGGGGCACTGGGCGCAATAACACCGGTGCATAAAATGTGGCTTGCCAAATACCGACAGCAATCAACTCAGGTGAGTTGCAGAAAAGCGCGCTATTGGGAACAGCTAAGATCTTGAGGCGAGTGCTCAGACTCCCAGGTCTCTGGTAGGAGACCCGAGTTAGAGCAGAAATTACCACCCATCTGGGTTAACCGGGATGAGGAAACAATTTTTTATATAAGTATAGTATATAAGTATATATAAGTATAGTATATGAGTATATGAGTATATGTATATATATATATATATATATACTAGCTGCATTATCCGTCCATGGGAACATACTCACGTACAGCAAGAGGTTTTTTGAGAGTTGTCTTTCATACTGTAAAACAACTCCAAATATGCAGTCTACTGAAATTGTTGCGCTGGTTAGACTATGGATACACATATGCAGTCATACATGTCAATGGTGTCGGAGAGAACAAGGGAAATATGCAATGTGTTTTACAGCTAGTCTACAATGCATTAGTCTTGAACCACTCAAATTGAAGTTGTCCTTTTTTTGTACAGACAACTGATAATGAAATTGACATTGCTAGGCACACTGAAGTTCTTCAAACTTCCAGTATTGAAAAATTTTGCATCTTTCAAAAAATTCTACAAAATATTTTGCTATTGCACTGCTGAGTTATCGCCAGCATTTATTGAATGGAGACTTCTACATGCACTATACATGACTTCTACACTTCTACATTGAATGGAGACTTCTAACACTAATCATTGCTCACCAGTTCTTCATGTATAGCCTGTGTTTTTGCATGGCATATACAAACAGTGCAGCAGTAATGTGGTTGTATTGACAAAATTTATTATCAGTAAAATTTTTATGTATAACATAACAGACAGTATAATGTCAAGGCAGATACAGCATTAGCACCTTACAATAATAAAACATAACGTCAAGATGATAGCCTTTTTATGAGACATAATAAAGAAAACGAATGCATGAAAATATAAATACAGACAGCCCTCAGATAGCTCGAGCACATGATTAACTCGAATGGATTTGTTTGGTCCATTCCCACGCAATGATAAATTGCTTTAGATAACTCGACCTTAAAGGTTGACTTGCAACAAAATTGACATTACAGTTATTTGGTATCAAAAGATTCGCCATGTCTTACTCTGTTGTGTGGTAGGTGCCAAATATGTAGAAATGTGATTAAAAGCTCTTAAAAGCTCAAAAACAAAGAGCCGCCGTAGATTGGAATCTCTTGATTTCGATGACGTATCCGCGGATTTTGGTTATTGTCTTGTCACGTGATGTTTTGAATTGAAAGGCCAATACAAAGCTCAATATCAAACTTATCGTAGCAATAGTTTATGACAAACACTTCGGGTTTTACCTAAGACCCTATCAAATATAGATGCTCGCTACTTTACAGTTTCAGCTTTGCCATTTCGTCCGACTATTCAACATACGTGTACATGTCCGAGTTGCGATCATAAAAATGGTCAAATTCTGAAGAGTTAAGACCCTGGCGTTTCGAGCCTGACGCTCTATCTGAAGAAGATCCTCAACAGAATCAAACCTCCCAGCAAGTAAGCACCGCCACTAGCCAGCTCTTATGTGCCAAGCTAGCTAGTAGTAATAGTTTTAGCTTGAGAGTGATAGAACGAATATTATTATTATATACATGTATATGATTTTAATGATGATAATTATCGCTTCATATTGCAAAAAAATAATTACAGATTTTTCTCGAATGACAACATTAACAATTTTAATATTTAAATCTAGTGCTGCACTGATATACTGTTGGATAACATCGACCTGATGTATTAGCTATGGTTGCATAGACATATCTGTTCATTTCTTTAGGAGCTAATACCACCGGCTACAGAGTGGTGTGCCTGCGAGCGTTGTCAAGACATGCCATCTCTTCCTGAATGTTTGTGCTGCCATGATGCTGAGTTTGCGCATCGTCTCCATGACCGCGGGGAGCATGAATGCCTGTGTATGCATCCTGGTGTGGACGAACTTTTGGCGCCTGCACCCCTTGAGTTGGGGTAGAATAATTTCCTGCGATATCATAGTGAGTTGGATTTTCATTTAATGCCAATAACACCAAAGCTATGCTAATGTGTCATGCATTATTTACAATTCTTGTGTTACACATTTAATGCATCGGTTGAACACACATATTCTGAACTCGTGGAACACAAGGAGAATTGTTATATTTGGCTTGTACACTTACTACAGTAGAGAGTGTATTAGTTTTATAAATTTATTATATAAAAATCGAGATTATTTTGATGATCAGCAATTATTGTTTTTCAATAATTGTTTTGGTAGATAATCTATTCCCATTTGGAGAGCCATCACCAAATGCTCAGAAAAGGTTGTGTGCATACCGCAATCTTGTGTTTTGGTTTATGCCGCAAATCTTGTTTGCAAGTCTGCAAACTCTTCTTCATCATCCGTTGGTGGGAAAAGAGCCCGAATCTTAGACACCAAGCAGGCATGTAGAGGCCGTCGCTCACCGTGACGAATTTGCGGCATAAGCCAAAACACAAGCTTGCGGTATGCACACAACCTTTGTAACAACATCCGTTGTAATGGACCTCACTCTCAGGCCGTGGGAAATTAGATCGGACTGGCATCGCTTGAAACCTTCCAGCTCCATGGCGTTAGAGCTGGTGGTCTCCGTTGAATGCAAAGTAAAAAAGTTACGACCAACAATCACTTTCACATTATTTGAATGAATTATTTAGCTAGATCAGCAACTTCATGTTTATGCATTGATAACTACTAAAAAAATTGGGTTTTTGTCAGGCTGTGAAGTAAAAACTGTCAAAATTTTACCTTGTCAAGATGGCTGCTGACTATTAAACCGCAGCTCTGATCCATCATAGTGTAGGCCCCGTATAGTGCGCAATGCCCCGGACTATCACATCTACTGTCACCTGCCAAATCAAGCTCCCAATCGATTGCTGCCATCAGTCCCTCGTTATGCAGGGTGTACTGCTCAGCAATACACTGTAAAATATTGTAAAAATTCATTATACAAGATTAATTTGTATCATTATCATTAGTCTAAGAATGTAGAAACCTCTTCCCCCTTTTTGTGTTATATTATGATGAAGAATCAGAATTTCAAATTATAATATATTTCGCTTGAAGGATGACATATTTTCATTTCAAGAACAAAATTGTTTCTAAATGTCGTTATTCAATTGGTGTGCCTAGCTTTTACTCACATTTCCCAAGTTTATGGGTAAATATTAACACTCACACCATGTAAGTATTCTCTTTGTTGGTAGAGGCAAACGCTGTGGCTTGGTATCGCGATGTTCAGGAATGACAGAAAACGGAGGTTCTGCGTAAGGCATCCGCCATAAGAGTGATGCAGCTGCCATCAGGGGGCTGATGACGTGAGCTCTCTTCACCCTGGCAGTTGTTTCCCAAGTGTACGATTGGTGACAGGAGGCACATTTAACCTTGAACTCTACCCATCCGCCTTCTCGCACCATCGTGAATGAGCAGAGGAGGGCGCAGGCGTGACAGTGAAATAGTCGCTGGAATGCTGTCACACTTACTATTATTTTCTCCTCTTTGAAGGAGGATTCGAGTCTGAAATCACAACACAATAGTTGACTTGCAATGAGATTTGTACAACATCATTTTCTCTTATTATATCATATTTGATTGATCAGAAAAAGAATAAATATATAGCCATGCAATCATGACACAGATTTTACAAAACCTTATCAGAATCCATGATATTGTAAACATAAAAATGTGAATAATAACTCTATGGATATTCTTTATATTTTGTCAAGTTTGGTTAAGTTCAGCTCTATCTTACATGTAATTGGAGAGTGTTTGACGCTGGCCAGCATAGCGCTCAAACTCTTCCCAGTCTTCAGTGGTTGGCACAAACTCTTCATCATCTAATACTTATAATAATAATCTAATAATACTAATATGCTATTAACGATGATACCAGAAAATGACAATAACTATTTTATATAACATATCTATAAGTGAGTGGGGTTAAGAAATTTGGCAAAATTAATCGTGAAACTTATAACATTATTTTATCAATTATAGATTAATAATTATATTACGTTTTACAGATAGATATGCAGTATGATTTAGTTTTGTTATTATAATAAGAATAATACACGTAATTAAAAAGATAAAATACTAATAATATCATATTACAATTAAATGACATTAATATTGTAATATTAAATATAGATTAATACAGTAGTATTAGGAGAATACTAGAAAATAACCCGAGTTACTACTACTAATACTAGTGGTTCATAAAATAAATTACTCACGGGCTTTGGTGGCATGGGGAGTATGCAAACAGGCTAGAAAACATGTCGTCTTTGAAATGGCGAAAACAAAGGTAAGAGTAAGCAGGCGAATAAATAAAGTTTGTCACATCCAGCTTCACCCAGTTGCTCCACGCCCGGTGAAGGTATGGTCTTTTCTCTGCTCTTGGCTAAGAAAAAAATTGCTTCTCAGCTTGGCAGCTGCACAAACACGATGTGGCGTTAGAGATGATGACGAATTGAAATTAACAAGTTTAATACGAGAAAGCGTATCTGTTATTTGCGATAGATCAAACTTGAACTGAAACTAACATTATCTGATCATGTGACTTACAATTCCCGCCATATGGCGCGAACAACTTCTACAGCATTTTTCGACCATCATAGCGGACCAAAAGGCTCATCATTTTTATCAGAGGATGATATGCAATCGTTCAAGCTAAGTTTAAAAAATTAAACATATTTTTATGCTATGTTTTGAGATATCAGTGCTAAAAGTTGCAGCATTACGATGCCGATAAAATAGACGCGTAAGAACAATAGACATGGTTTTTATCGCAAGCGTGAAGTATATTTGTGAAAATAGTTCGATGAATAAGGATGCATGAAAGTGTAAACATAAACCATCTCCCACACATACGTCACATTTTAGCGGTTTTGGAAAACGAATCCAAACTAGGGCGGTCTCGTGTGGCTGCGATTTTCTGTTCGTTTTTGAGCTTTTAAGAGCTTTTAATCACATTCCCACATATTTGGCACCTACACCACAACAGAGTAAGACATGGCGAATCTTTTGATACCAAATAACTGTAATGTGAATTTTGTTGCAAGTCAACCTTTAACTTTGTTACCTCAAACAGTTTTTTTTGCCCAAAGACTACCGAGACGTTTGTTATCGCTTTAGAATATCACTTTTTTCCAAGCCATAGAGATAAACATCTACTTTTAGTAGTTCTCAGGCATAATTTTTTACCATCATCAGCAAAATATTTTTGTTAATTACCTTTCTAAAGGTTTGCAAAAAATCAAATTTCACCAAACATCCGCTTTGGGATGACCCGTCGAAAGCAAGGAAAAGCGAGGTAAGCTTCGGATAAACTTGAAGAAAAATCGGCAAGATTGGTTTTGGTTAAAATGACCAAAAGAAAAAGATGTATTTTCTTCTGAGCGTTTCAACAGCGATCAAGTTTTGTCAATTTTAATCTGAAAACGTCCTGGCAGTCACATCACTAAAACAGCAAACAAATTTCAATTGATGAAAAGATATCTATACTTTCTGATAAAAAAGTTTCAAACTTCACATGAGAAGCCCTTTAATTTGCAACCAGCTATCTATGTTTTTGATTTATATATAGTTTGTATATGTACATGTACCTACTAATAAATACATGCACTTGTGACAGGGCTCTGATAACTTGAACGCTCTGATAACTCATACACTTTTGCTCGGTCCCGTGAAGTTTGAGTTATCCAAGTTTGCCTGCATACTGAAAAAAATGTTAAAAAATGCCACATGTGGATAATATATAGGTATAGCAGAACATGAAAGACACAGCATGACATATAACAATAACATAATGTTAATTCAATGCAACACTGACGAATAGACAACATTTTTTGTTTTTCTGTCGGGTGTATGAACAAACAGTTTTTGGCTTGTGCCTACTCTTGAGCAGGTAATGTACAGCTGGCCATGGCTAAAGCAGGGTGACAATAAGTCGATACCAGCTACCTTGAGGGACTGGCTTTGCGACTTGTTGATGGTCATAGCGAAGTGGACTCTGATGGAGAACTGAATTCTTTTAAATTCAAATGGTAGGTTAGTTGAAATAATCGGGATCCTTGGAATAAAAACAGATTCTCCTCTACCAGATGCTGAAATTATTTTGGCCTGAATTACGTGCGAAAACATGTGCGTAACAATTAGCCGAGTGCTATTACATAACTTTGGAGAATTGAGGTTGTGAAGAAGCATGATTGGTGTTCTTATCTTTAGCTGCAATTTATGAGCGGGCAGTTTGGGCAAGTCCAGTGAGTTTAAGAATTCCACAGGATATTCTACAGCTGCGTCATCAGTCAACAACGTATCAACAGCAGTGAAGATTTGTGAGTTGCCAGGTGGATGAGCTAAAAGCTGAAAGTCATTTCGGGGGCAAAGAATAGCTCGCTCAGATAACCAATCAACATTTTGGAACCTCTGGTGCAGATCAGGGTATACCTTCTCCTGAACTTCCTCAGTTGAATTCACAAAAGTGCCCGAGCTTTCAAGTGACACCAAACCATCCTCAGCACTGATTGGTAAACGCCCTTCACCAATACTCAGCAGTCCAGCAGCGAAATGTGCATTTGTTTCGTCGCTAAGAATAGCAGCACGCATGTTTCGTGTCAAATGCAGCTGCACAACAGACGGCCACAAAAATGATGATTTAATGCATGCGTTATCTCCAGCGGGTGTGCCTCTTTGTATGACAGGCAATGTTTGGCGGGAATCTCCAGAAAGTAAAAGAGTTATCCCACCCAGAAGTATTTTATTTTCACGCAAGTCTTTTAGTGTGAGGTTTAGAGCTTCAAATGCGAGCTTGTGTGACGTTGTGCACTCATCTCACACAATAAGATCGCATCGTTGCAGAAGTTGGGCAGTTCTGCTGTTCTTTTTGATATTGCACACAGGATTCTCAGTTTTGTCCAAATTAAGAGGTAGTTTCAGTACTGAATGCGCAGTTCGGCAACCAGGGGGTAAGGTAGCGGTATACTGGGTGATGGGCCCTATACTGTGTTGTGGGATTGTAGTCAAGTGCAAAGTTTTCTGTCCATGCATGGCGCCTGGTAGATTGTGACGGCTGGGCAGCTGCTGTAGTTAGTGCATTTTGCTGTTATCGCTGCTGCATCTGCTCTGGAAATTCAGCGCGCCGAGCAGCTGCTGTAGCTAGTGCATCATGTTTTTGTCGGTGCTGCATGTTCTCAGTGGTTTCTGCACATCTGGCAGCTGTAGCAGCCGCTCTTAGCCGTTTGAGTTGCTGCTGGGTCTGCTCAGCAGTCTCTGCACTTCTAGCAGCTGCAGCATCTATTCTAGCCTATTCTCGTCATAACCGTGTTTGCTCAGCAGTTTCTGCTCGTCTAGCTGCTGCTTTGCGAATTCGGTCTCATTCCCTACGGAATCGATCTGTTCTTGCGTTTTGGCAGTTTTAAAGTACCTCTGAAGCAGTACAATGCCTCCCAGGCCTTTTTGGGAGGCATTGTACTGCTTCAAGAGGTGAGCGTTTTAATTGGTAAAACTTCTGGTTTTTAGGTTGTTTGAGGTATATTTTCAATTGGGAGCGTTTTCAAAACTGAATGAGATAGTAAACTTTTTTATAATATATCTGCTCTCTTTCTTTTCAAGGTCGCCTATTGCAATGCTCGGAGTACCCATGCAAGTTCTGTAATAGCTGTAGTACTCGTAGCTAGAAAAAAATAAAAGTAACTCAGCTGCGGAAGGAAATAAACATGTTTACTATCACCAACAGTGGCAAATGCAAAGTTTTTAAGTAGTGGCTGTGTGGCTGTTCATAGACCATACAACATTGAATGAGATGTACTTACCTTTTTGAACTAGATATTTAGTAGGTAAAACGCAGTAGCAATACCCAGGAAATTTTGGTAATTGTCCAGGTGGTCGGAAAAGACAAATGTTCGCGTGACCTTCTGTTGGCGGTAAATATTAATCTACTACTCATTTACTAATTGAATTTACTACTCATGAATTTATTTAATGAGTAGTAAATTTTATTGATTTTTTTACTACTCATATTAATTTAGTTCGCTTTGTACGACCGAATCGAAAAAAGGAAAGACTGTTCTATAAGGTGGACAAATACACACACAAATTTTGCCGTTTATATAGTAGATATATAATATATACGTATATCTACATAAATATATATATATACAGTGAAACTCGGATAACTCGCCCTCGGATATCTCAAACACATGGGTAACTCAAACGGATTTGTTTGGTCCATTCTCACGCAATGATGAATGGCTTTAGATAACTCGACCTTAACTTCGTTAACTTGAACAGTTTTTTTGCCCAGCGACTACCGAGACGGTTCTTATCGCTTTAGAATATCACTTTATTCCAAGCCATAGAGATAAACAACAACTTTTAGTAGTTTTTAGGCGTCATTATTACCACTATCAGCAAAATATATTTGTTAACGACCTTTCTAAAGGTTTGCAAAAAATAACTTTTACCTAACATCCGCTTGGAGATAGCCCTCCGCAAGCGAGGAGAAGCAAAGTAAACATCAAATAAACTTTAAGAAAAATTGGCAAAACTGGTTTTTGTTAAAACACTCAAAAGAAAAAATGTCTTTTTTTCTGAGAGTTTCAACCGCGATCAGGTTTTGCCTATTTTAATTTGAGAACGTCCTGGCAGTCACATCACCTAAAACAAACAAACAAATCTCAAATAATAATGGAAAATATTTATACTTGCTGATAAAAATTGTCAAAACATTACATGAGAGAACTCTTAACTTGCAACAAGCAATCAATGCTTTTGATTTATATATAGTTTGTATATGTACTGATAAATACGATAATACATGCACTTGTGACAGTGTTCTCATAACTTGAACGCTCTGATAACTCGAACATTTTCTCTCGGTCCCGTGAAGGTCGAGTTAGCCGAGTTTCACTGTATATATATTCTTTATATATATATATACAAGATAAACTATCGAGATAATACAATATATATATATATATACAGTCACACTAGGATAACTCGCCCTCGGATAGCTGGAACACATGATCAACTCGAACGGATTTGTTTGGTCCGTTCCCACGCAATGATAAATTGCTTTAGATAACTCGACCTCAACTATGTTAACTCGAACAGATTTTTTGCCCCACGGTTACCGAGATGGTTGTTATCGTTTTAGAATATCACTTCATTCCAAGCCATAGAGACAAACCTCAACTTTTACTAGTTCTTAGACGTCATTCTTACCATCATCATCAAAATATTTTTTTTAAAGGTTTACTTGCAACAAAATTCACATTACAGTTATTTGGTATCAAAAGATTAACGTTATGTTATTGTTATGTCATGCTATGTCCTTCATGTTCTGCTATACCTACAAATTATCCACATGCAGCATTTTCTAACATATCTTTCAGTATATACATGCATATATTTTCATGCATTCGTTTTCCTTATTGTATCTCATAAAAAGGCTATCATGTTGGCATTGTTTTATTATTTTAAGGTGCTAATGCTGTATCTGCCTTGACATCATACTGTCTACGGTGTTATACATGTAAATTTTACTGATAGTAAGTTTTATCAACACAACCACATTACTGTTGCACTGTTTGTATATACCATGTCAAAACACAGGCTATAGACGAAGAACTAGTAAGCCCTGATTAGTGTTTCAAGCATGCAGTAGGACTCTTCATTCAATAAAGGCTGGTGATTTTTCAATACTGCCAGTTTAAAGGTTGACTTGCAATAAAATTCACATTACAGTTACTTGGTATCAAAAGATTCACCATGTCTTACACTGTTGTGTTGTAGGTGCCAAATATGTGGAAATGTGATTAAAAGCTCTTAAAAGCTCAAAAACGAAAAGCCGCCATAGATTGGAATCTCTTTATTTCGATGACGTAGCCACAAAATTTGGTTATCGACCTTTCACGTATGTTCTCACGTGAATTGAAAGGCCAATACAAAGCTCAATATAAAACTTATTGTAGTACTAGTTTATGACAAATACTTCGGGTTCTACCGAATATCCCGTATCAAATATAGATGCTCGCTACTTTACAGTTTTGTTTCGGCTTGGTCTAATCGGCAAGTCGTAATCTGATCATGTGACCCAATACTTCGCAAATAATTTCTTCAGCACTTTTTGATTATCACAAGTGACCAACAGGCTCGTCATGATTATCAGACAATGATATGTACTCCTTCAAGCTAAGACTAAAAAATTACACGAATTTTTACGGTAAGTTATAAAATATCACTGCTACAAGTGACAGCATTACGATGACGATAAAACAGGTGCGTAAGAACAATAGACATAGTTTTATTGAATGCGTGAAGTATATTTGTGAAAATATTTTGATGAATATGGTTGCAAGAAAGTGTAAACAGAAACCATCTCTCACAACTATATCACATTTGAGCCGTTTTGGAAAGGGAATCCAAACTACGGCGGTCTCGTGTGGCTGCGATTTTCTGTTCGTTTTTGAGTTTTTAAGAGCTTGTAATCACCTTTCCACATATTTTGCACCTACAACACAACAGAGTAAGACATGGTGAATCTTTTCATATCAAATGACGGTAATGTGAATTTTGTTGCAAGTCAACCTTTAACGGCTTTTTTAAAGGTTTGCAAAAAACCAAATTTTACTAAGCATCCACTTAGCGATTGCTCATCGAAAGAAAGGAAAAGTGAAGTAACCTTCGGATAAAATTGAACAAAAATCGTCAAAATTGATTTTGGTTGAAACGCTCGAATGAAAAAGATGTCTTTTCTTCTGAGCATTTCAACAGCGATCAAGTTTTGCCAATTTTAATCCGAAAACATCCTGGCAGTCACATCACCTAAAACAACAAACAAATCTCAAGTGATAGAAAAATCTCTATACTTTCTGATAAATTTTTTTTAAACTTTACATTACAAGCTTTTATTTGCAACAAGCCATTTATGCTTTTTATTTATATATAGTTTGTATATGTACATGTATCTACTAATAAATACATGGACTTGTGGCAGTGCTCTGATAACGTGAACGCTCTGATAACTCGAACACTTTCACTCCATCCTATGAAGTTGAGTTATCCGAGTTTGCCTGTGTATATATATACTAGCTGTACTACCCGGCGTTGCTCGGGTAGTACAAAAGTCTTTAGACAGAAAATTGATTTGTATTTAACATATAATAACATTTACCATTCTAACTAAAAACAGCTGTAAAGGTTTTCAAACTTTGTCAAACAACTTTTAAACTTCATATTATGAGAAAAATGTTTCGTGCAGGTCAAATAAATTAAAAAAATAAAACGACTATAAAAGAGTTTAGATGTAAAAGTGAAATAATTAGCAAATAATAGTTAAATTGAGTTTGTTTTGCTATGATTACAATAAGAGATGATGCGGTAATGATACAGTTAATACGAACTGAGAAAACAAAATAAAAATTCTGAATATGTTGAATTGATAATAACTATTCTTGCATAGAAGTGTGTGTATAAAAAAGTTACTGTTCTACCAGCAGCTATCCATCAAAACTTGGAATACGACGATACTGGTACGACGATATGTAAAAATGAGCTATTGTAGTGGCATTGCCTGATCAAAGGTGAGAGAATCTAGAGGCCTCCATACTCGAGATAATACAATTGTTTGCCTGAAAAGTATTAACCTTTGCAGCGATTTAGCAATTGAACCATATGAAACGCCGGAAATAGAGGTGCACAAAAACGAAAAAAAGGCATCATGTTTCATAGAGTTAATAGAATTTAATCGCCAAATTATAATATTGAGAGAGTCTATTGTTGATATCGTTTTGCCAAAAACAAATTAGCCCTAATATGGCGAGGACACAAAAAGCATCGCATTTCATAGAGCTAAAAGAGTTAATAGAGATGTAATTATTACGTCATTTTAGTGTGAAAACGGAAAACGATGTATACGTTATGTATAAAGATAAAGCAATTGTATAAGCCTCCGTGGTCTCATGGTTAAAGTGTTGAATTATCAATCTTTTATCGCGACCTTCGCGAGTTTAAGTCCAGCATAATGTGGAATTTTAAATCCAAAATTTTAACAGCTATAGCTGGACATATCGTAAACAGAAGTGTGTTTAAAATACTTAAACACCTTTACAGTTTTATTTTTCTTACTAATTTATTTCAACAAAACACTTATTTAATGATTTGAAAAGTAGTGGCTAAATATAATCTGTTTAGCTATTTTTTATGATTACAATAAAAAATTATTTAATAAATAAGGTTATAAAAAAGTCTTTGGACAAGAAATTTGTTTTTATATAACATGCTGTATACAACATTTACCATTCTAACTTTTAAACTTCATATCATGAGAAAATATTTTAGGCAGTTCTAATGAATGAAGAGGAAAAGAAAACAACTATAAAGGTTTTCAATCTTTTTCAAAAAACTGCAGCTTTTAAATTTCATATAAATGTGAAATCATTAGCATGTAATGGCTAAATATAATCTGTTTAGCTATGATTACAATGAAAAATTATTTAATAAATAAGGTAATAAAAAGGTTTTAGACAGAAAATTTATTTTCATTTAATATATGATAACATAACACATAACATTTAACATTTGTCACTCTAATTTTCAAACTACCATTGATGAGAAAAGTGTTTTGTGTAATTGAAATAAATTAAGAGAGAAAATACAAACAACTGTAAAGGTTTTTAAACTTCGTCAAACAACTGTAACTTTCAAACTTCATATCATGAGGAAAAGGTTTTGTGCGGGACAACTAAATTAAAAATAAATAAAACAACTGTAAAGGTTTTCAAACCACTGTAAGTTTAAAGTTTCATGACTTTCAGCGACGTGTAAGGTTGTTCGAAAAACGAGTTGTTTGAAATCCGAAACAATTTTTCCCATGAAAATAAAATTATGTAAATTATGTAATCCTTTCCAAGGCAAAAAACAGCTTCGGTAAAGTATTTTTTCAACATTTCAGACCATAAGCTGTACTATAAATACTATAAATAGAAACGAGTAGATATACAGATATGTAGATCGTGTTCAATTTTAATAAAAGGTTGTCTATTTATGATGACGGAAAAAGAAAACAAAAGTAAACATTTTGTATGTTTGGCTCTTGAAACATCAAAAACATTCAAGATTAGAATACAATACCAAAAATTGCAGAAATTGATAATGAAACAATGAAACATTCAACAGATCAGTTACATCAAAAATCGTAGGAAAAAGAAAATATAAACAGCAATGGCACGTTTACTTCACATCTTTAAAGGAGAATCTTCTTCCAAAGAAATTTAGGGTAACTCGACTGGAGGGATTATCTCTCTAGCAAAATTCTTTGGTAGAGGAGACGTCATCCCAGATGGTTCCTCCCTTTTTGTAAATAATTTATGAAGTGTAAAATTATTCTCCGTTTGTTCTGTTTCCGGAGCTTTGCTAATTCCAATGCGCAAGCTCCGGTTTGGTTGAGAACCGAATTTATGTTCGAGCTCCGATACAAACAAATCTCAAAATCTTTGGTCAAAAACCTAAGGCTAAAATAATTAACACGCGATGGTGTATCCGTTATATGAAAACATACTTAATTACTATGGCGTTCTAACTCAGTGGTAGAGCATTCGGATAAGAAACTTGTTGATGCAGTCGTCGTCAGTTCAAATCCATCAGAATGCAGAATGTCAATATCAAGATTTTAAGATCTATAGCCAGAATGCAAACAAATGACAGACGATAGACGGCAGAAAACAGACATACTTTTAGAAATGTATATATAAGTATACATGTATATGTATATATACATCTTGAACTCACAACACCAGGAGCTAGTGTTTAAAACTAGTCTACCACTGTAGACTTTTTGTAATTGTTAAATTTTCCAACAGAACAAATTCTAGTCAGTAATCTCATGACTTTTGTAGTATATATATATAAAAAATTGTTTCCTCACCTCTGTTAACCCGTATGGGTGGTAATTTCTGCTCCAACTTGAGTCTCCTACCAGAGACCTGGGAGTTTGAGCACTTGCCTCAAGATCTTAGCTGTTCCCAATAGCGCACTTTTCTGCAACTCACCAGAATTGATTGCTGTCGGTATTTGGCAAGCCACATTTTATGCGCCGCTGTTATTGCGCCCAGTGCCCCAATGACTATTGGGATTACAGTTGTTCTTACATCCCAGCATTGTTCAATCTCTTCTCCAAGAGGGAGATATTTCTCTACCTTTTCTCTTTTTTTCTGGCTATATTGTAGTCATTGGGTACTGCTATATCTATTATAGTATCCCTCTTGTTCTCCTTGTCCACCACCACTATATCTGGTTGGTTTGCTAGGACATGCTTGTCAGTCCGGATGTAGAAGTCCCAGAGGATCTTAGCGCGGTCATTTTCATTGACCTTACCTGGAGCTTCCTACCAGTGTTGTGGTTTATTAAGGCCATGCTCATCACGTATACTTTTATACACAACACCTGCAACATGGTTATGCCGCTCAGTGTATGCGTTTCCTGCTAGCTGCTTGCATCCACTGATGATGTGTTGGATGGTCTCAGGCACATCTTTGCACAGTCTGCATCTAAGATCGTCTTTAGTGTGATAGATTTGTGTTTGGAGTTGCCTTGTTGGGAGCACTTGCTCCTGGGCTGCCATGATTAGCGACTCTGTATTGGCCCTTAGGTTTCCTTTGTTCAGCCACATATATGTCTGGTGAAGATCGCCAACCTTAGATATTGGTCGGTGGGAAACACCATGAAGAGGTTTCATGTGCCAGTCAATTTCCTCATCATCAGGGCGAAGCTCGATTGTCAGAGCAGCCGATTGAAATTCAGCTAGCAACTTATCTGAAGTGGCCATGGAGGCTGCATAGGCTTTGATGCTTTGTTCTTCCTCTTTCATTGTCTGATGTACACTTTTGTGTCTCTTACCGCCATCTTTCCTATCAAGATACAATCTAGTAGCATCAGATTTTGGGTGGAGTGCTCCATGCATGGTCAGCAGTTTATGAGTTGCTATATCTGTTTCCCTGATGGCTTCTTTAGTCCACTTTATTATGCCTGCTGGATATCTTATTACTGGCAGTGCGTAGGTCTTTATTGCCATAACTTAGTTCTTGGCATTGAGCTGGCTCCATAAGACCTGCCGAAGGCGTTTCTTGTATTTGGTAATGGCTTTGTGACGAACCTCGGCTTCGTGGTTGATATTTGCTTTGCATAATCCCCAAATACTTGTACCCTTCTTTTATATCTTTGATGGTACCATTTGGCATTCTTAGGCCATCTGTGAGCATAGAATGGTCTTTCTTAAGAATTAGCCTTCCACATTTCTCAATACCGAAGGTCATTCCGATATCCTTGCTGTATACCTGAGTGAGGTGTATTAGCGAATCAATGTCCCTTTCTTTGTTAGCGTACAGCTTGATGTCATCCATGTAGAAGAGGTGGTTTATCTTGGTGCCACTCTTAAACTGGTACCCATATTGAGTCTTTTCCAGCTTATTGCTTAGAGGGTTTAGGCATATGTAAAAAAGCAGCGGTGATAAGGAGTCACCTTGATAGAAGCCTCGCTTAATTTTTACACTCGCCAGCCTTTTGCCATTAGCCTCCAGTTTCGTCTTCCATTTGGTCATTGACATCTTGATGAATGCCACAAGAGCAGGGTGAACATTGTACATACTGAGACACTCAAGTATCCAGCTATGGGGAATTGAGTCATAGGCCTTTTTGTAGTCAATCCAAGCCATGGCAAAATTGGTATGCCTTCTGCTGTCTTGACAGACCGTCCGATCTACCAGTAACTGATGTTTGGCTCCTCGGGTGTTGCGCCCAATTCCTTTCTGAGCGCTGGTCATACAGTGACTCATGTGCCCTTCCAATTTGTCTGCAACTATTCCTGAAAGCAGTTTCCAGGTAGTGGGCAAGCACATTATTGGTCGATAGTTTTTGGGAATCGGCCCCTGCTTTGGATCTTTTATCAGAAGTACAGTTCGTCCATTGCTCAGCCATTCCGGATAGTCACCTTGTTCTATTAGGCATTCCATCTGCTTAGCCATTCTAGTGTGAAGTGATGTCAATTTCTTCAACCAGAAGGCTTGAATCATATCACGGCCAGGTGCTGCCCAGTTCTTCATACGCTGCACTCTGCACTTGATGTCCACTTCGCTGATGGTGAGTCCTTGCTGAGCCACAGTGTGTTGGTGGCTCTCTTTAAGCCTCTTCAGCCAATTTGCAGTGGTATTATGAGTAGCCTCTTTCTCCCAGATGTCCTTTCAGAACTTTGTAGTGCTGGGTCGAGGAGGATCTGACATTGGCCTCTGCAGTTCACCTTTGAACTGGGGATACACTTTAGATGGATTATTGATGAACAGTTCGTTCATTCTCTTGTTATCCTGCTCTTTGGTGTACCGCTTCAGTCGTGCCGAGAGTGCTACTAGTTGCTGTTTGGCAGATTCTAGAGCTTCTGTGGTGGCTACCCTTTTTGGATGCTTCAAACTGTGGTTAGATCTCTCACTGAGCCTACTAATTTTCTTGCGCAAGTCCTTGATCTTTTGTAGCTTCAGCTGCCAGGATGGAATGGCTTGAAGCCTTGTTAGCATTGGCTTAATACCCATTTACATCATACAGTACCCTGACGGTTGCTGTACTGTAGATTAGGGCATTTGTCTCACTGATCGACTCCAGTGCCAAGTTAATGTCTAACAGCTTCTTAAGTACAGCCTTGCTAACTATCCATAGTGGTACCTTTCTTCCATAGTCATTAGCAGCTGGCATTTTGTTGATAATATTATCTGCAAGCTCTTTCACCCTTGAGTTAAGGTCAAATTGCATGTCTTCTTCAACCCGTGAGTCAACACAAGATTGTGTATGTGTGACAGTGTGTGTTTATATGCACTCTTCATTAGTCGAGGGTACTTGGATGAACTGTTCCTGAATTCCATCTACCTCAATTTCACCTTTTGATATGAGGTGGCGCTTGACTATGTTACTCATCTGAGCTACAAGTTGCTTAGCGGTTAGTGGAAATTCAGGGCGCATGTCTATCCACAGTTGACGCATCCTTCCCATGTAGCCCCATTTTTGAGGTTCACTCATAAAGCAGCACTGCATGAGGTCCGTGTTATCAGTTTGAGTCCATTTCATGCGTTTTGAACCAGTAGCCTATTTTTCACTGCTTTGTCCTGGTTCAGGTACAGGCAGCGTGGACCTTGTTTGATCGGACGACATCCGAGCCGGCATGGCTTTGGTTATTGCACTCTACTGCATCATATAGGTTGTAGACATTATACAAGCAAGGGTCTTGTCTAAGGACCACCAGAAGGCTGCAGTTATTGGGGTTTGAACCACAGACCTAATGATCACTGTCCCGATGCCTTACCAACTGCGCTATCTGTCCTGTATATTTATATATATATATATTATGTATATAGATTTGAGCACTCTGATGTCAGCACACTGACTTTCTTAAAGTCTGTGTGACAGCTTAGTTGTTTCATGGCGGGAAGTCAACTCTCATTGGTAATGGGATTTGTGTCCGTTGCCTAAGCTCTGAGTTGCACTGATGAGGCTTCAATAGCCGAAACAGTACTGTCTGTAGCATGAGTATATATATATTTATATATATATATATATATATATATATATATATATATATATATATACTAGCTCTGCCACCCGGCGTTACCTGACTAATAAAAAGGTCTTTGGACAGAAATTTGATTTGTATTTAACATATAACAACGTTTCCCATTCTTACTTTCTAACTACATATCATGAGAGAAGTGTTTTGTGTAGTTGAAATAACTTAAGAGAAAAATAAAAACGACTGTAAAGGTTTTAAAACTTTGTCAAACGACTGTACCTTTCAAGCTAGTAGCCTGGCATATTGCCAATGGAAAATTCCACTAAGCTAGTTAATAAGGCTAGGCTTCCAATGACGTAAGCCACGACTTTGCGTCTGCATTGTTGTCAAGCTCCACTGTTCTAATAATAGCTATAGCCGGAAAACCAACAGATATACAGATATACGACGACACACGGACATACTTTGAGAAATATATATATAGATACAGTGTATACATATACAGTGTATATATATATGCTTAGAGTAAACTGCATTAATAATTTAGGTAATAAGTTACTTGCAAAAAAACTTCATTAATCATTAAATTTTTGAATTGATATACCTAAATATTCAGCATTAAATTAAACTGCTAATTAAAATTTAACGAGTTGTTCAATGCAATTATCAATACATATTATTCATTGCCCAAAACCATGGTCTGAGTGTTTACAGCCTTAAAGCCTGGTTCCCATATACGTCGCAAAGCACCTGCAGACAGCACCACAGGCTATTAGCGGTGAAATGGAAACGTATGCGCCGGGTACCGCCGAGGACCACCGGCAGTTGCCGGCGGCATCGCAATAGTTTAGCGCTGTTCAAATTTCCCAAACGGCCGCAGGCAAAACCTTCCCGAAATGCACTGTACAGGTAAAGATCACCATTATAGTAACGGTATGGCAAGCGAATATTTTATTTGATTACGCAATTATGTTTATGATATTAGTAACGATGTGGCTTTTATGTGAACATATGCCGCCGAGCCTAGCATCGCAAGCGTTTTGCTGCGCATGTTACCGCCAGAGTCTCACAATCGATATGGGAACCAAGCTTTAGGGAAGAAGTCCTCATGGAGCTTGAACTCTAAAAAATTTTCTGCATGAAAGAATAGATTCTAATCTACGAGCTTAATTCTTCGCTTCAACAGTTGACATAAACTTTAAAGGAATTTTATATTCATATTTGGTTACTTAAAAATGTTTTGTAGCTCTATGGAAATCCAGAGAGAGACAGACATGTAGGAAAATTAGGCAAGCATTAGATGGTTTTGAAAGGTTACATGTTGTCTGCTTATTCTGGTGCAGGCAATGTTGGAAGCAGTGAAGTCAGTCACCCAAGACAGGAGGATGGAAGACTATGGCATGTTTGCTCTTGTGATTATGAGTCATGGACAGGAGAATGACCAGATAAGCGGATGTGATTGTAATTTGATCAAACTCGATGATGTGTACTTCCTGTTATCTCCGCAGAGATTCCGACATATGGCTGGGAGACCCAAGATGGTGATTGTTCAAGTGTGTGCTGGATGTAAGAGTTTCAAACAAGTATAATAAAACACCAACTTTAAACAACTAATCTTTTGAAGCCAAATAACATACTATATGCGTTTCAGACAGAAGAGAATGATTTACCATTTTATATTTGTTTACAGTCCTAAAAGACTTTGGAGAACAGCATGATAATCGTCTGAGAGTCGCATCACAAGTAATTGATGCACAACACCCTGGACCTTTCCAACGAGTAAATTTTACAGATTCACAAACTGTACCATCCAGAGATCCCCCAACACCAGATCTAACCATCAAACATCTCAGCATGGATGATTTGATTGTGATCAAGGCTAGCTTTAACAGTAAGTTAGAGATTTAGTTAAAGGCTGAAATATACAAGTTGTGCACTAAGTAGACAGGAGAATGAATGAGTAATGACAAAACAGATAAATAAAAATTATAAGTGAATGAATAAATAAATAGATGAATAACTATACAGATGAGTGAATTAGACTCTCCTGAAATGCACTATTAATGCCATTCTGAGTTAATACAGAGTCTAAACGATATAAAGTACATAAGAGATAATATGTATCTTGTATAACTGAGTATAACCGTTTTACTGATAATCTTGTTTATTTTCATGAGAGAATGTATCTGTAATCAAATACTTTCAGTGTACGCATCCATGAGAGATGCGAAAGGTGATCAAGGTTCATTCCTTATTTCTAACTTGGTTTATGGATTCTACAAGCATTCTCATGATACTGATGTTGAGTCTCTCTTCAAATTAGTGAGTCCATTTATCTTACATTTATATTCATTGTACTTGTATGACATTTAGTAAAATCATAAAGTTTTTTTCATTCATTTTATCTTCTCTAGCATACTTAAGCATACTTAAGCATTGTGCAGCTAATGTTTAAGTTATTAAACTAAATGTTAGTTAAATTAGAGTTAATAAACTTAATTAATATTAATTGAAAGTAATAAAACTATAATATTATACTAATCATTTAAAGCTTTTATGGAGTGCTTAAAAATGCACTATTTATAGGTATAGTCTGTTGCCAGGGAAACTAAATACTAGTAAAACATGGATTAACTTGTGTTGTTGTAAGAAAGTTTAGAATGGCTACTGATCGAAATAATTTATTGTAACTACAAGAGCCATGAGATTGCTTAGTAGAATTGGTTCTGCTGGAAAAACTCTTACAACTACAAAAAGCTTACAGCGGTAGACCAGTCTTAAGCACTAGCTCCTGGAGCTGTGAGTTCATGATGTCACACAAATCAGGACTAGATATCAACAAATAGTATTTATATTTGTATGGTTGTTTTACAAAGGAGAGGTAACGAGGTACCAAGCCATTTTTGTCGTATTTGTTCAAGCATTAAGTCATCCTGGTCACCCTCAAGTAATTGATCACTGAGCTGACATTTACCATTATTCCATGGAACAGTGTGGGTCTGATACATTGATAGGCCCAAATCAGCATACCATGGTTTATCTAGCGTTGGTGGTAATAGGAAGATTATCAAGAAATTGTATCATGTATCACTTTTGAATACATTAAATGCGTAATAAGACCAAAGTACACTGAAGACATATCCATCGTTTTTTGACGTCATCAAGTCAATTGCACATGCTCTCGTTCACGAAAAAGCCGCCATATTTGTAGAAAATGATCGTTTTTCTTGTATTCAATAGTACTTTTTGGTGTTGTTTTGATAATATAATAAAAAAATTGCAAACAGAAGCATCGTTTTCAGAAAATTCATTGCAAAAGCTTCGTGTTTTTAACGATAAAATTGTCTATAAAGATGGCCGCCAATGATAAAATGACGTCACGAAAAAACTAAGGATTGTTTAGATACACAGAGGGTTAGTCTGTAGCGGAAACAGCATCGAATGACCACAAACTCATCTATATTATTTACGCTTGAAGTTTACTGCTGCCGATGTGTTGTGATTGGCTCACTGATTGTCAGCCGGTAAATTTTAAAATAAAATCCGAAGCGATGTCTAAGTAGGGATTTACCTTAAAATTAACTTACGGTTACTCTATAATGATATAAAACAACCAAAATGGCAATCATTTGAAAAATAAAATTTCCAAAGTCCACACTAAAATATTAAATTCATATTAAAATTTGTATACATTGTAATAGAAATTTGGGTATATAAATGTCAAGGTCTAAAGATTGTGCATAAGTTCTCCATCATCAGTGCACGTAGCTGTGCAGTCATTTCAGAGCAAATGCTAATTTCAACATTCAGCAATAACTCTTACTTGACCTCCAGTATGCTTGGACTATATTTTACAATTCTCAGGCAATTGTATTTAATGTATCTGTCTTCGCTTTATCTCCTAATAAAACAAATATTTGGTGAACAAAATATTGTTTCAGCCTAACATTCTTTTGTAGGTTCAAGAAAATATTAGGAACCAAACAAAAGATCTAGCTAGCCAGTTTCCGAAAAGCTGTTATGGTCAAATGCCTTTTGTCTTCAGTACACTGACGAGGCTGAGGAAACTTTACCTGTTTCCTGGATACCATGGAGAGGCATGAGTATTTTTAACTTCTCAGACTACTGCCAACTAGTTGCTGCCAGTTTCATGCAGCACACTGTTTCCTTACTTTGTCTATGTATGTCACATATTTACCTGCATTTAATCACCAGACATCCATGTTTTTGATATTAACTCTTGTTCATGGGTCACCAAACTATTTACTATGGGCCTGGTAACAAATTCCGGGTAAGACTTTTTGGCTGTTCGCTGTCAGACAGTACATAGGTCTTGACAGTGAATTTTCAGTACTGCTAGGTAAGCATTTAGAGTTCAGTCTCAGAATTTAGACTGTGGTCTCATTTATACAGGAGAGGGATGGTATACAGCTAGAGAATTGCTTTAGAAAGCACTAAGTAATGAGATTTTGAGCATAGTCAAATCATGTCTGCTTCTGGGATAGATGTCTGGAAATTTCTATTGTTTTGGTAGACTGTTGGGATAGGGAGAAGGAACCACAAATATTGATTTGTGATGTCATCAGTTTTGAGTTTATTTTGAAGCTTCGAGTATGAGTTGGTTGCAAACTCATATTCACCCAGTCGGGAGTGTTGAAATATTTGTGAGTGGAAAGTACATTTTAAGATATTAATTTTTTGAAAATAATAAGTGTGTTTTATCTATATGTTTGAAGTTTTAATATAAAACATACGGAAACATAGAAAATGGGTAGTGCAAAAGGCCTTTGCAATAATTCTCCTTGCATGTAACTCACTAAAATTGCCATTTTAGATTAAAATTTTTCTTATGTTTACAATGTTGCATGCAATATTTTACGTATTACGTATTACGCAGTATTCTTGTTTGATTAGCAAGTCTTACAATAATCTACAATAAATCTGTATTTTTATGCTCTAGCATGTTGCTGAGATGCAAGCATCTTTGCCATGCCTGAATTCTTCTCTAGCACAAAACACCTGTTTGTTATTACAAATTTTATGTCCCACATCCTACACGCAAGCCTAATATGATTGACTCCACTCACACACCTCTGTCTTCCTGCTGCTATGCTGACATCTGCTGACACCTCGTTGTAACACACTCATACGCGCTCAGACACCTTACCACTGATGATTTCTGTCTCACGTGCTATCGTCAGTGCACTTTTAACTGCATGTATTTGTTTTGCTTGCTCAAATGAATTTGCCTTGTGTACCATACAGCGCTAGGAGAAAAGGTGATCCTATGTGTCTTTTATTACCAGTCGCAAGCTGTGAATGATGATGGCAAATCAAACTGGAGTCAAGTTTTGAAATACAAGACTCGGGCTGACGTACCTGCAGCTCCCACCCAACTCTCTGCAGAGGGGAAGACTCTTGGCAATTCATTCAGGCTTTGCTTGGGTAAGACAGTAGCTCAGAGGGTCATCATTTCCTTAATGTTGGCTATTGTATGCAATATTTGGCATTTTCAGTAAGGTACCATTTGAGATTAGACCTGTATTTGTGTGTAGTTTCATTTATAGATAAAAATTGAAGGTTTCGTGTTGTGAAAAATTTTAAATGCTTCAATATACAGTTGACTCCCGTTAAAAGTGCTGTTAATCCACTAGTTTAGCGAATATTGACTGTGATTGGTTTAGCGACGATTGACTGTGATTGGTTTGTTTAGGGTTGACTGTGATTGGTTTATTAAGGGTTGACTGTGATTGGTTTAGCGAAGATTGACTGTGATTGGTTTAGCGAAGATTGACTGTGATTGGTTTGTTTAGGGTTGACTGTGATTGGTTTATTAAGGGTTGACTGTGATTGGTTTAGCGAAGATTGACTGTGATTGGTTTAGCGAAGATTGACTGTGATTGGTTTAGCGAAGATTGACTGTGATTGGTTTAGCGAGGGTTGACTGTGCTTGGTTTAGTGAGGGCTGACTGTGATTGGTTTAGCGAGGGATGACTGTGATTGGTTTAGCAAAGATTGACTGTGATTGGTTTAGCGAAGATTGACTGTGATTGGATTATCGAAGACTGACTGTGATTATTTTAGCGACGGTTGACTGATTAGTTTAGCGAGTGTGGACTGTGATTGGTTTAGTGAGGGTTGACTGTGATTAGTTTAGCGAGGGTTGACTGTGATTAGTTTAGCGAGAGTTGACTGTGCTTGGATTAGTGAGGGTTGACTGTGATTGGTTTAGGGAGGGTTGACTGTGATTGGTTTAGTGAAGGTTGACTGCGATTGGTTTAGCGAGGGTTGGCTGTGATTGGTTTAGCGAGGGTTGACTGTGATTGGTTTAGTGAAGGTTGACTGTGATTGGTTTATCGAGGGTTGACTGTGATTGGTTTAGCGAGGGTTGACTGTGATTAGTTTAGCGAGGGTTGACTGTGATTGGTTTAGTGAAGGTTGACTGTGATTGGTTTAGCGAGGATTGACTGCGATTGGTTTTGTGAGGGTTAACTGTGATTGGTTTAGCGAGAGTTGACTGAGATTGGTTTAGCGAGGGTTGACTGTGATTGGTTTAGTGAAGGTTGACTGTGATTGGTTTAGTGAAGGTTGACTGTGATTGGTTTAGCAAGGGTTGACTGTGATTGGTTTAGCGAAAGTCGACTGTGATTAGTTTTATGGCTCAGCTCCAATATTCACCCCTCGTTAAAATAATTAGAACAGACTTGAGTGACTTGACAGACTTGAGTGAATTGAGATAGACTTGAGTGACTCGAGACAGACTTGAGTGTGCCAAAATGAAAGCTTTGTGTAACGTTGGCAAGTAATCTCTAAATGGGCCAATTTCAACAAAATACCATTCATTAATATATCGATTTCAAACAGTATTTTTCTATGCACCAGACAATATTTTTATATCTAGCTGTATATTCATATATACAGGTTTATAGCTTTATGTCAATAAAGTCTGTATTACGCTGTAAACTTTTTGTAATGTTGCAAATAGTTTTATTAAATGATAATAATATTGATCTGTGGAGCACAGAAAGCAATAATTACTTGGATTAGCTTACATTTTGAACAATAATTTATCACACTGAAGTTAAACATGAACCTTCTAGATATTTGTTACCTTTTTCTATCCAAGCTTTAAAGCTTTTAGGAATTTTCATCTATAAAAAACACCAATAAAAATAAAATCCATAAAAATATCACATAAAGTAAACAAAACAAACTACAAAGTCATATTTTTTGTAAATCTAGAAATGTTTTTACTCAGATTTTATCTGATTATTTAGCACAACTTAGCCTCGGTTCATTTATTACGTAGTTCAATCCGAGTTGTTGCTTTACCCCCACCCCCCTTCATTAAAATTGAACTGTTCGCGTGAAATCACTTACAAGTCAGCATACGGCACAGCCGCTTTCTACCTTCACCCTGCTGTTAGTCTAAGCTGATTTTGGGTCTCTTCATCTAATCAGCGGTATTCATTCTTGACCTCTCACGTGCAAAGTTTTTTGCTTGAATTGCTAAAAAGTTATGTTTTGCTTTACTTTTCTTGCTCTGCCACACTCTTTAAAATGTATCTACTAGTCTGCATGTAGTAGATATAGCCAGTTCTAACGGCTGAAGGAGAAATCACTTGTGACAAATAAATCACCTGCTAGCCATTACATCGCATTGTTAAACTGTTTAGCAGCTCATGTTGGTTTAGTTATATATTCGGTGTTCTCCATACTTGTTATGTGACAAAGAGAAGAATTTACCTTATGGTAATTCCTTTGTCGGTGTTCTAGCGCCAAGTGTAGAAAAAGTAGCAGAGAAGGAATGCGAGGTGAGCTGGCAGGCAGCGAAACCTTTTGCCGGGGACAGCATAGAATACAAACTTCAGCTGTCTCAGCAAGGTGGCTCAGGGGACTACAAACAGGTGAGCGTTGGATTAGGTCTTTAATCCATTGACCTCCTCTTTGAATTTTTTGTGTGTTTATTAGAGAGCCTTGTTATCACTCTGGTTGCTAGGTCAGTTTTTAGTCAATATGGCAAGTGAGTTCTCCTGTATGTAAAAAATATGACAAAATTGCATTAATTTTCTTAAAGATTAATCATTTTTATTAATATGTTCCATGACGTCTCAATGTGCGCATTGATAAGTTTGTTAAAGCAATAGCTGCAGCTGCTATGTCTGAGATCAAGGTTAATGGCATACATTCAGCTACCATGTCTGAGGTCAAGGTTGATGGCATTCATTCTATACTATACGTTAATATTTTAGTTTTGTCACTTTGTTACATTCTGAAAATGTCATCTTGATCACTACAACTTTTCTGTCTTATTCATTGCTCTACGATGCTACTAGTATTTTTTGGCTCAATCAAGCAATATTTTCTGGACAGGGTTGATCTGCCAAATGCATCACAACAATTGAATCAGTCAAATTACATTGTATATTGATCTTTGCTGGTGTGATCTGTTCATGGCTGTATGTTTACTGATATTCTAATGTATTGAGCTTTTATTGGTCAAATTATTGGTATTTTTATGGAAATGTGAACAAAGTTGGAACTCCAGCCTTTTTCTTATCTCACTGTGGTTATAGTCTAATTTTACTGACTGTGTACCTTTGCTGAGTATATTTGATATACCCTTCTTATATACCCTTCATACTCTGATTGATCGGGTTTCTACTGTTTTTGTTTGTATTTAAAGAGCACAGTTTCTATATTCAGTAGATTTTGCACTTGTCTTTAGTTTTTCTCAAGTCAGCTGAGAAGCGGACAATATTTGATAATGGAGTAACAGTGTCTATCTTTTAGCCTCCAAGTGTTTTTTGAGGCTTCCATGTTCTTAATTTATAATCCTTAAACTAATTCTTTAAGGTCAAAAGGTCTTAATATCAATACATTTATTTCATTTTACTTGCAGTAAAAATAGCAAATGAAGTTTCTTTGATTGGCTAAAAATATGTAAACTTAATTATTTTCAAGTAATCGATAGATTTTGTGAAAAGTAACAGGTAGCACAAGCATTTGTGCAAATCAAATTCTAGTGCTATCTTTTTAATGTGCAAGATGGTCTCTATTGGCTAACAGTTAATTTATATATTTAAATTGTATTGTTTGTTGTTTGTCTGTCCTGTTATATTGATGAAGTTTTGGCAATAAAAAATCACCTTCATGCTGGATTTCAACTCGTGACTTTGAAATGGCAAGTTTACTAACTAGCCCACATAACCACCAGGCAAAGCCATTCTTGTCATTCCCATAGCTTTACCATATACTGTATATTCTTTTTGCAATTACACACGCTTAATGGACACTTTCTATTATTGATTAATATTACCTTTTCCATTTGCTATTTTTTTGATATTTTTCAAAAGCCCATTTTTTTCATTACAGACGGTTCCCTACTTACGAACATTCGAGTTACGAACAACGGTACATACGAACAGGTCTGCGCGTAGGCACTACTCAGAAGCACCACCCAGCATCCACTTTTCTCTGCCTAGTTCGTTGTAGTGCATATCTCGTGCGTGAACGTATCTCTAGTGCGCAAAGAACTTTTTTATTTTTACTGTACGTATTGTAAAGGGATTTGCCGGCCTTTACTTGGCACAATCTAGACTAATAAATAAAGAGAAGAGAGTGCGTGTAGTTTCATTCAACTTTTAATTAGTGAAGGAAATTTCACTAACCGAGGAGCGTACGGCTATCTGCTCTGCTCAACTAAATGAATGCACTCCTTTATATACAATAATATCAACTGTTCCGGCTAACGGCAAATGGAAAGAACACCGGCTAACAAGGTGAATAAATAGGACCGCTAGCGCATTGGTATGACAACAATATAAGTTACGATAAGTGATAGTGTTATGACGGTATATCAAATATAACAATAGTATAATGAGTGAAACAACGATATAATAAACAGACAACACATACAAAAAATAAGACAACAACGATAAGTGATAGCATAACGATTAAAACAACAATATAATAAAAAGGACAAGACATACAATAAATAATAAATGCTGTGTCATGGCCCGGCGTCCACCAAAGTATTATCCCCATTTTATTAAATATTTTTTTCAGTACAAACCAATACAGGTTACTTATACAAGCCTTAAACATACTTATATAAACCTTCAATATACTTATATAGGCCTTAAACATAAATTATAATACAAAATATAGCAATGAAGCAACAACAAATTCACCTTACGAATAATCGTTCGGAGCGTAACTCGTTCGTAGGTTGGGAACCATCTGTACCTGTTTTTTTGATTTGTAGTTTTTAAATATGCCTCTACAATTTCAAATGGGTTGTGTAAGTTGTGTTAATTTCAAATGTGCTGTTACACTCATATTTACGGTTTTGTTAAATCTGTAAAAGCTAAATATTTTCACATAGACAATTGTATTATTTAGAGTAAGAATTGCCTCTACACTCTCTCTCCGTTTGGTCAGACAAATTATCAGACAAAGAAAGTCCGATATCTCATTTTACGTTTGTACTAGTATCGAGAGGTACCAGTATTGTCGATCAAAACTTTGTAAACTATAAGCTTCTGCTGCAACAGTAACCTTTTTTATGCACACACTTCCGTGTACTCATTGTTTATTTTTTATGTTGATTTAATTGAACTGCACAAAAATACTTTTCTCATGATATGAAGTTCAAAAGGTAGAAGAATGGTAACTGTTGTATATGTTATATTAAAATAAGTTTTTTTGCGCAGACCTTTTTATTACCCGGGCAATGCCGGGCATTCAGCTAGTCTTTAATAAAATAAAAACAGTGCAAAGGCACATTTATTTACATCAGGGTTGGCTCGGTTTAAACCAATGGTTTAAATGTTGTTATATGTTAAATACAAAGGAAGTTTTCTGCGCAGACTTGTTACTTTTTATTACCTGGGCAATGCCGGGTATTCAGCTAGTCTTTGATAAATAACAGTGCAAAGGCACACTCATTTACACATGCTTCATATGAAAGTTCCTTTAGGATTAAAGTTTAATATTCATGTTGCAATCTGTGATGCCTTCAAAGAAGGGAAATAAAATGTTGGTCATTCACATAACAGTGTATGCACCATAGTTACACATAACAGTGTATGTGCCACAGTTACACATAACAGTGTATGCACCATAGTTACACATAACAGTGTATGTACTATAGTTACGCATAACAGTGTATGTACCATAGTTACATATAACAGTGTATGTACCATAGTTACACATGACAGTGTATGTACCATAGTTACACATAACAGTGTATGTACCATAGTTACAGATAACAGTGTATGTGCCACAGTTACACATAACAGTGTATGTACCATAGTTACACATAACAGTGTATGTACTATAGTTACACATAACAGTGTATGTACTATAGTTACATATGGGTGCTGCCAGGGTACTAGTGTTTTATAGACTGCCAGGGTACTAGTGTTTTATAGACTGCCTGGGTACTAGTATTTTATAGACTGCCAGGGTACTAGTGTTTTATAGACTGTCTGGGTACTAGTATTTTATAGACCTCCAGGGTACTAGTGTTTTACAGACTGCCAAGGTACTAGTGTTTTATAGACTGCTGCTTACTGTGTGAAGTCCATTGTTCTGCTTAACAGGTGGTGCAAACGAGGCTTACCCAGCATCAGCTGACTGGATTGACTCCTGGTGCTGCATACACAGTTAGAGTCTGCCCTGTTCGAATATGTTCTGATGACAGTGACACCATCGTTGGTGCATACAGTCCTGGCACGTCATTCAGAACGCAGAAAGCTCCTCCTATAGTCACACCGGTCAGATCAGCGGAGACCCTGTCTCGTCAATCAGTATTTAAGTCAATGATAGAGCGAACTTTGAACAGGCTGAAACCCGGGGAGGAGAAGCAATTACCGATTGTTTTGTTATTTCTTCTCTTCGTCTGCAGCTTGTTTATGGCTCTCGTTCTTCACTACTACATCGGATAAACTCATTTTGCGCACTTGTGTTATACTCAGTCTATTCTCTACTAACAGGGTTTGGTTAGTGTATATTAGTGGGGATCATCTGAAGCCATATCTACCATTTTATCTATTTATTTTATTCATTCCATTAATTAGACTACTCAAAGATGGGAGTATCGAAAGTTAATGAGTTGTGCCTAT
The DNA here is from genome assembly GCF_963576615.1 of Watersipora subatra. NCBI lineage: Eukaryota > Metazoa > Bryozoa > Gymnolaemata > Cheilostomatida > Watersiporidae > Watersipora > Watersipora subatra. The sequence goes on from NC_088717.1 coordinate 20,265,168, forward strand.
TTATACGAAAGCTTTCAAGGAAGGCAGCAGCTTGTTATGATGACCTTAAGATGACCTTGTGTTAGTGTGCCTGTCAGTCTATTGGTGATTTACTTTCATTCTTTTCGCTGGCTCTTTATCTCATTTTTCTTTTCTACCATTTTTACTTACTCGATTATTTAATTTATTATTATTAGTAGTATCTGTTATAATTGGCTGACGCAGAATCAAGTAGTCATTCTGTTACTTTATTTTATTTGTTCACATGTGACAGTCTGTGGGAAGTGGTCATGTGAAATAGTATATAGTTGTTTATGTTGTGATGGCTTTGTTACCGTTGAAAACCAAAACATGAGCGTCAAAGCATTTCATGATGCTTAGCGATTCACCTGGAGATTTAACCTACAAACCATCCATTAGTCAGAAAGTTGGTTTCTTTTCTGTCACTCACTCATGGTATTATCTCATACACTGCCTGCAAGGTGCTATCTTTTATTGTATAATAAATTGTATTCATGTTTTGTCTTTTTTATGTTTGGAGTTGTATTCTCTTTACTGTGCTTTTGCTCTTCTGTCACAATTTTGCTTCCACCTTCAAGAGTTATACACTCTATGTTCTGCTCATGCACTATTTCGGAGTTGTCTGCTGCATGTTTGTAACCATGAATACTGTTGGCTGTTGTATTTTCATTATGCAATGGTCAGTTTATCCTAATTTATTTTTAGTAAATATAATAAGGCAGTGGCTGTGATTGGCTCTGATCAAGGATTAATTAATGCAAAGTGTCTCTTTGAAAATGAGTTACTAAATAGGGATTGGACATTGTTGATATAGAGGTCAAAGCCTAGCTTATTCCACTCGCTTGGTTAAGGAATTAGCTGGTTAAAGTAGTGAGTAGACAACTGGCACTGGGAGAGCATACATACATTGTATGTAGCTTCTCGTGTGTAGCTTCTCGTTTGTAGCTTCTCTCTCTCGACATTTCATTTGTAATGCAGAGTATTACAAGTGTCCCAACTGGTAAGTAAACATAAAATTGGATTTAAAGATTATTTGTCTAAATTCTATACGTATAAATGTATAATTTATAGTGAAATTTGCTAAAACAAACAGGGTTGTAACGTAATGCACACTTTTCTGACCTTACACAAGCTAACATTGATCACAAGTATGTCCACCATGGCACAGATGCAACGAAGAACAAAATATATCTGGGAATCAATAGTGACATTTGTGAGTTTTTCATTTGTCTGTAATCCTAAATAACTAGGTAGCCGTTAAGTATTGCGTAGTATAAAGTTTTACTCATTGTACCTGTTACGGTCAATTAGTCTCACAGTTGAGTATAGTTTCAAGATTGTATGTAATGTGTTTTTTATAATCTCGTTTGACAGTAGCAATACCAAGAGCTTACATTGGCTTTTCATTCGTGTAGGGCAGGGGTGGGCAACGTGCGGCCCGCGGGCCACACGTGGCCCGCGACCTCATTATATGTGGCCCACTTGATCTTCAGGATATCTGGAAATTTTTGCATATTATTTCACATTGTGCTCAACATACCAGCATAGAGCAAATAAATGTTTCGTTTAATTACCGTTAATGATTCAATTATCTCAGTGAGACGTCTTTATCTTCTATCACTATCGATGTAGCCAGTAGTACTGAAGGCTCACTTGCCACAGATGAAAAGGACAGACTAAATACCGATAAGCCACTGAGGTTAATTTATGCGATACAAACGATAAATAGTCAGATAGATAGTCAGGATCAAGAGACAGATAGATAACTTCATGGGTTTATGCATCGGCTGCTCAAATTACTTTCGTAATGCTAGTAAATGGAAACATTACACCGCATTCTTGTTTCTCATGATTGTTCTTTTGTTCGTGATTGGCTGCAATAAATCATATCGCTGTAGTTGGGAAATGCCGCACTTTGTGATTACGTCCTGACTAATTCCGATATTAGAATCGGGGCAACTCTAGCAATAATTATAATCATTCTGGTTCATAATACTTACTATGACACACGTACAGCCAGAGGTCAAAAAAAGGAAAGTAGATTTACAGAACAGACAGTTCAATCCAGTTCTAACCTCAAAAAACATGGAATGAAATTTCTGTCAATGTTTGGTAGCACCTACCTCTGTGAGTCCTTATTTAGCCGAATGACATACATCAAAAATAAATACTGGACCAGGCTGACAGACAGTCATCTATGTGATATCTTACACACATCAGTAACAAACCTCAGGCCAAGATTGAAAGAAATAGCTGCCAAAAGCCAATGCCAAATTTCCCACTGAACATTTACTCATTAAGCATATTATTACTCATTCTTGTATGTTTTTCATTCACATATTGTATTAAAATATTAAATATTAAGTAAAAAAATATAGTATTAAATACAAATATTCTGTCATAAAATTCTGGTATTTATGGTAATTACAGCGCATGTGTGCATTGGCAACAATAATAATTGACCCTATCATATCATTGCAAGATGTGGCCCACCATATATTTCTTAGGTTGAATGTGGCCCACAGCCAAAAAAGGTTGCCCACCCCTAGTGTAGGGTATATCTAAGGTTTTACTCGATGTAAAACATTGGCCTCACAAGCATTATCAGCTACCTGGTGATGGCCTCAACTAGACAACTGGCAAAGGGTTTCTTTGGCATTGGGTATAGTTTCAACACAAGTACTGCTAAGATGTCAAAGTTTAAAACTGTCAAAGTATTCAGTGTACTTTGTTGGTCATATAGCTATTGGGTGAGCGGGACCATCATTTAACAAGGTCAGTATAGTATTAGGGCGCGTGTTATTTTGATTTGCTTGCATCGAAGAACTTGGCTTTGGCTCCATAGCAACCCCATGACCCTAAAATGATGTAGCTGACCAACTCGAGGCACAGCATGCCACATTTAGCATTCAGATCATAGGTGTAAAACTGGTGAAGGTGGAACACATTTGAAAAGAGAGACGATAAGGAGTTGTCTGGTCTTGAACTACTTTTTGCAACAAACTTGATTTCCTACATCAAATAGCTTAACGATCAAATAGTGAGTATAATTTCTATCTATTACCATAGAGACTATGCATAGGTTTAGACTGACTTCCACCCGGTAAATAAAATTCTATTTTTTTTGCCCTGGAATAATTTTTTATTAAGTTATAGGCTACAAGAAAATTAGATGTTGTTTGCCGTCTTCTCTGATCTTCAATGCTAAACTGAGCATCACTATATCTCTATGTTAAAATATTATCTCTATGTTAGGGTATCTTAATAGCCATCCATTTGTTTGACAGGCTCTCAGGCTATTCAGAAAGGTTACAAGAAAAGCTATTATCTGCTCACACTGGGTTTCTTGTGTTCTCAAGTGGGTTCTATGTTGTATCATTAAGCTACTTTTACGCCAAAACGAATCATGGGAGTTGCTCCAACGCTGTTAAGGTCGATTTGGTGTAAGATAAAAATCGGTTGTAAAAACAACTGCTTTGTTTCAGTCACCCACACAATATTGAGGAAATGTTGTTTGTTCGTTTTTGACTGCAGTCATCGTTGGAGTACGACAAAAAATTGACGAATCATATTTTTCAATAGCACCAAAAATAGCATAAATGGCGGTGCATCTTGTTCTCCCAAAGAATCGATTAAAAATAACATTAAAGTCAATAAATACTGAGCAAATAATTGCTGAGCTGCCGTGGCGATTTTTTATTTAGACTAACATTCATCTTGATCATTTGTCTTGTTCAACTTTGCAAAAACCTATATTAGACAAACTAAATTATCACTATTATTACTAACTACTGTAAGTATTACTGTAACAATTAGCATTTATATGATATGTAGCAGCTGTGGGACTTCTTTTTGCGTTCATAGTGATAAGCAGTCAAAATGGAATGGATAACAAGGTTGTATGTTATTAATTAATAAGTTGACTCATTTTGTATAGTCGGAGTTTCAGTGGGTTTGGTGTAAAGTCTTTGTAAAAAACATATTTCAAATCATAAACAAACTAGAAGTTATTCCAACTCTTCCGATGGAAACACAACTCCGACAAATCCTCCTGTTGTAAATGCACCTTAATGTTACCAGGTCACACTGTGTGTATAGCAGGAAGGCAGAGTTTAGGCTATCTCTTTATTTGCATTATCAATTTATGTTCAAAGATATAGACACACCCCTTAATCTTTTGCTCGCTTCTATCCATAATTCTTAACTATGACTTTTAACTCTTGTACTCTGAACATCCCTCAGAAGCCATGCTAAGGGCATCAGGAAGAACATTGCTCTACACCGAAATCAAACCCAGATCATTGGATTCAAAGCCCAGCACTCTTCTACTGCGCCACTTGACCACATTTTCACAACAAAGAATAATTATGCACATAGCTATTACACAAGATGATCTCTCACGGCGCGCCAGACTGCCAGTGTAATAGTCTTTACTATGATAAGACCCATGTCTGTCTGTCTGTCTGTACAAAGCTAGGCCCAGGGGTGTTAGTAAAACAAATTGTACTATACATAGAAGTTGAACTGGGACATTCATATTCCTACCCAAGCACACTACCAACTGGACCACCTTGCAGCACCATGGAATAGTTGTGTGCATAGTGATTACCCATGATGATCTCTCACGGCACACATGACTGACACCGTACTAGTCTTTACTATAATAAGAGCCGTGTCTGTATGTCCAAAGCCATGACTCTAATATTAAGCTTAGCTGCCAGGTACACTACCAACAACGCCACTCTACAGCCTTGCTGTGTTGTGGAATAATTGTGCACATAATTATTACATATGATGATCTCTTACAGAGCGCAGGACTGACGACATACTACATGTAGTTCTAATAAAAGAACTAGCATAGGTGTACCCACTCTCAAAGCCTGTGTACTAGTCGAATATAATATAATCAACTTAAGCATAACAAATACATTATTTCAACTTTCGTAGTTAAATTTTCCTCTAACTTGTTGTGTTTATAGGTTAATATTTTAATTCTTACGCTCAGTTTTTTTCATCTCAGCTTGATATTAGAAAGACGTAACATGAGCGGATTGTTGTTTCTCAAACATTTTCTCAAATGCTTCCTTTTTGCACTTCTCTAGATGTATAAATTTCGAAACTTAGGTTATTTTCAACTACTGATTGCTGTTAGTTGAAAACTTGGCTCATATATGGAGTGCCATTTGTAAAATATTGTGATATCCACACTATAAAAAAATCTTTGATATGTCAGTTTACATGTTTGATATGTCAAGATTCGTGTTTAGTATGTCAACTTATATGTTTAGTGTGTCAAAATTCATGTTTAGTGTGTCAGTTTACATGTTTTCTATGCCAAGATTCATGTTTGGCATTTTAACCTGCATGTTTTTGTATGCTAACTGCTTGATATTGCAAAAACATGCATGTTTACTGTATCAAACACCGCGATCCGTGCTTGATATGCCAATATCCATTTTTGTTATTTTAACTTTTATTTTATATGCGATCTCCATTTTGAAACAAATGCTCCTAGTCAACCACGATCTTTTTTACACATAGCCCGCAGCCCATCAATAAATGGTTGGCCAACTTGGAAAATTGCGATCAATAACCCTGAGGAACGAAAACACTATAGCGAGATTTTCTCACTGCGTGCACCCAAAGCAAGCTTGGCCGCATTCGTTTGTTTGATAGAAAATTTATTCAACTTCAAAAGTTACTTAATCTTGGAGTGAAGAGTTAACCAAGACTTAACTTACTAGCTCGCTTACTTGTCTATTCCTCAAATACCAGGTCTTACATCACAGCAAGTGAGTATTGTAGGTTGCTTTTCTGATTTGTAGTAACAACAACGTATTTCTTCATCGACATATTTTTTTATAATATATAGAAGAAACTATCTATAGACTGACTGTGACTCCACTCACTCACTCTGTTTTTTTCACTCTTGTTTGTTCAGTGTTGATTGTTGCAAAGAAGCTTCACCATTCATACAATTATATTTGCAACAAACAAATGAATTTAATAATGGAAACTGTATAGTGTATATATAGTCACTGTCACTGTGGCACATTGTGTCGTGAGTGTCCGTTTGAGTCAGTCAGTTCAGTGCTCGAGGACCTGAAGGAATGAAGATAAAATACATGTAATAACTAACTATTATTATTTATGGTCTCTGATTTGAATGTTTGTTTGCTAGTTCATTGAATGAAATGATGAGTAATAAAATACATGCATGACATTACATAGTAAAGTATAGTGTGTGTAGAATAGTATGATAATAATTGTGAAGCAAAACTAACTATTTCGTTCAATGTATTCGTTCAAAATTTGATAATATGCCCAATTACTCGGCAAATGAATACTGTCTGCACTCTGCTTGTTTGGGTCGCAATGTAGGCAACCTCATTTATTGATTGTTCATTTTTTTATCTCAATTAAAAAAATATTGCAGTGAATGTAGATTTTATCAGACTGTCGTTATGATGAGAGATGAAAAGCAGAGAAATCTTGATTGACAAAAAGTTTGCGTTTTACTGACCATGATGGGTGTTTGTATCACACAATCTGTGCTGTCAGGAAATTTCTATCTTACCTATCTAGTTTCGTATTAATTTAGATATGGCTAAGCAAAATTGTCTCAATGACTTGAGAGCGCTCCTCCAGCCTTCAAATTCAAGAACCACCAGAAGACCCATGCAAATGCGTGAAACCAGCAGTGAATGAATTAATCTTGTTCCTCGTGTCATCTTTCTCGTGTTTCTATAACCCCAATCTCTATCTGTTTGCACAATATGCAATAGTTTGGCATTTGTTGCATTTCCCCTGTTTTACATGTAATGGAACTGTTTAACCAGTAAATATTCATAGTCAATTTTCTTTGCAGCCGGTGCCTCAACAAAAGCATTCTTGTAAACCCTTGTGCTTCTTCAATCCCTTGCCATCAGAAAAGTTCTTAAGGGACAAGAAAAGTTAAAGCTGTATTTATCAAGTCACATAGTTGATGCAGTTGACATCCTTTTAGACAAGGAGTGAACCGATTAGATGTGAAACAATTTTTTGGAAATATATTCGGCGATAAGCTGAAAGGAGCAAGGTATGATAGTTTACACTATTCATCTTTGATCATGCTTTCATAAGAGATACTGTATTTTTATACCAAAGGTCTGCCACTGTAATTTATGCAAAATTTAAATAAAGTGTAAACTTCACTCACAGTAAAAGCCTTCACTCTCTTATTCTGGGATATTTCAAACATTAACAGCTGATATATTTCAACGGTGAGAGATCTACCAGTTCACAGCCAGATTTGCCATGGAAGTTTTATATTTATTTATATGCACAATTGCTAATATAGCTAGGAGAAAACAACTCTCAAAAACTGCCAACGCAGGTTCTTGTTTTAGACTCAAACTTGTTTGTATCAACAATGCATGAAAGACGACTTCACACAATATTAGCAATTCCTTCATGTTTATGAAACTGTGTACGCTATCATCAAGATGCCATCCGCAAAACCTAACACCATACCCGTGCTGCAATTTCATGGGCTCATCATTGCAAGACTAGCCTGCTGCTAAACCTTTGAAGCATATTGTCAGCAAAAATAAAGACCATTAGCAACACTGATTGATAATTTTATTTTTTTCGGACTCAGCTTACTACAAGGTGGACCAATATTCCAACTGAAGCAATGAAAAGGGAAATGCACCATGTATGCTCAATTTGTGGAAGGGTTTTTCCCGTACTGTAGTGTGACAGGTTAGTAATGTAGCCCTCTAGTCTATATAAATAGCCTGCTTCTATGGTGCACTTGGCCTGTCTGCATTACACTCATTTTTTGCTGACTACTCGAGTCTGTTATACCAGGCTAATCAAATTTGGCGTCATACTCTTCATCCTATTCTATCGCAAATCTAGCGGATTGCTTGTACAGTTTTTTCATGAACTGCACCACATACACACCACTACTGCTTCTAGGTTGTTATATTACTACATACTGAGAAGAAATGTTCAAGCTCAGCAGTGAGAAAGAAAGGTCTCCTATATTATATGCAACCTGATTGTCACACAACTATCAAACCTAAATATTTCTATATGTTCAACAATTAAATTATATTACAGCTAATGTTAATTGGGACTGTTTGGTCCCTTGTGACAGAAGTGGTCAGAAGCTATGAAAGCATGGCTGCATTCATTTGCATATTCAGAGTAAATGCTTCACCAGAAGGCTCTGCTCGGCGAGTAAAATGAGATAAAATCATGTGAATGTTCCACACTTATGCTAAAGAGGTCTTTGGTAAGAGTGCATTTTAGCTTCAGTTTTCATTGAATGCCATATATGCAACAGCCAATATAAGTAAAATGACACAGACTTGGGTATAATTAACCTTGTTCTGACTTGATTTGATAATATGAAGGTTTACAAGCAGTCTCTGATGCTCTAATGGAAGTGTTGTGAGATCTGTGTATTCCTACATTTCAAAGTACCCATTGGAGTTGTCTCAATCCCCAGTACGATAATTAATAGAGTAAAACATTTGTTAAATTTTTTCCACCCTCCCTGATGATGAACATTTGGAAACCATGTTTGAAGTACCTCGGGTTATTGGTTCTTTGGCCAAAATATAGATTCATCTCTGCACGTGATCTTTTCAAAAAAACTTGAAAAAGCACACTTGCCCTAATTTAAGGTCTAGTTTCATGGTGTGACATAAGTTTTCCTTTGGCACTGTTGGGGGATGTTTACAAATTTTTGTATTAAAAATTGGTTGACAGCTTGACAACACAATCCTTTGAAAATCACCGTAACAATGCTATGCTTCCCTTTATTGCTTTAGGAAGGGAGAGATTTGTGGAAACGAAACAGATATCCCTACAGGACATTCTTAGTTCTGCCACTGGAACTGGCTATGAGCCACTCCTCGGCTGGAGCTAGCAACCATGGATAAAATTCCAACATCACTCTGCATTGTGTCCTACCAGCAGCACGTGCGCTAATGTTCTGTATTTACCCATGCCAGCACAACTCCCTGATACATTACCAGATCAAGAGAATATGTTCATAAGATGGGACCATTGTTTTAATACTGAATACTTTGGCTTAGAGTAATTGAGAAAACACTCCACATACTGTAGTTTAGCCTGTTTCATATAGTTAGTCATGTATCATAAGATATTAACGTACATAATATACACAAACAGAAAAAAGGGATTGCTCTTTTGGTGTCACAAGCAGTGAACTACTATTAAAAATACATAATCTTGCATATTTTTATATTAAAGTTTATTAGATTCTTGTCAAACTATAAACATTTGTGTAATGGTGCTTTTCCAAAACCAAGTGGTATACCAATAGATGGCCAGCGTGCCAGTCTAAAGTGTAAAATATAATAAGTTTGTGGTTACAAAGATCAGGTATGATACTTTTAATACATGCATGTTATTTGAAGAATTTTTTGGTTCATTGGCTGTAAGTAACAATTTACCACCACCAAGTCTTTCACCATAGTTACTTGTTAGCATGGATTGAACAATACAATATTTAATGCTATAAAAAGTCATTATTCTCTTATTTGTATGGAACCAAATCCTATCATCCCTGTGAATTTGAAGCTTTGATGTTTTCTTGCAAATTCATAACATCATTGGCCAAGATACTGTATTGCATGACTTATGTCATATTTTACAGCTACTGTCGGTGAGCCTTCGCTATGAATTAGCTACACTGATGAAGTCTTGGTTAGCGAATAGGTAATGCCAGAAAACCCATAATCAACCGACGCTTAATCAGTGAAGCAAACGATGAATCCTTGATCCCCTGAATGAACCGACAAGAATGTCACTTTGTCAATTCACTGTGGCAAATCATCATATGTTTCTACTAATAGAACATCTGCTCCTTAAAACAATCTATTGTAAAAGTGTAAGAGCATGTAGCGACAGATGGTATTAATAGCAGAACTGCTGTTACCACTACTGTGAGCCGGTGAGGAGAGTGGCTGACCATTCCTGCAAGGCTATCGGGCAATTCCTATAACATGAGCAATCAATTTGCGGCTCATTACAGGCTCTCTGGGCTGTAGTCTCAGGGTCTCAAAAGCATTGATATAAATGGGTATGTATGTATGTATGTATGTATGTATGTATGTATGTAAGCAAATGCGTAGATTTTGGCATTGTTGATAAAGCCATTACTAGCATACATAGGAGTTATCATCTCTCATTTAAATGGAAAGACAACTCTTGCATCCTTTACTCTTAAAGCGAGGCATAATTGGTTGATTGTCAGTGAAGGACTATGAGTTATAATTTTATAACACCTAACTTTTAAATTGTGTACACTGTTTTCTAAAACAAAATGTTCCCAATGCAGCTTCTACTCTTAAGGTATATTCACTGCAATCCTGCTTTAGACAGTAGGTAGTCAGCTATGCATGCTCTATTAGGCTATAAAAGAATGCATAGCATGCATTCTTTTATAGCCGGCTAGACTGTCAGCCCTTTGCTATCATTAGTCATCAGTGGAGGCGCATTAGGGATCATGTGATTTAAGAAGTGTGAGTCAAGTATGTCGCTTGCGTGGACAAAATGAGGAACAGCATCTGTTAGAGGTTGAGCTGGTGATGCAAATCCATTTGCTACTAAAATTTGGTTTGGGCTTCTGTTCCTTTCTGTACGTATGGCATGGCTGTTAAGGGAATTGGCAAGCATTTTAAGGCTTCATTAATTTTAGGTATAAATGTGTAATGCAAAGCAAATCTGTCCTTTTCACATGTTACATCGAACAGGCGATCATTCTCAAGACTGTAGAATATATTGGCAAACTTATCACAAATGTTACAATTTATATCCCTATTGAATCGCTCAACACGCTAGTTATGTACCGATGCTCAAAGTAATACTAGTGGTCCACAATTACGACCAACCTCCTCCATAAGCTGCCATACTAACACATTCTCTGTTCCATAATCTGTCCTAATCCTTGTTGGGAGAGTCTCTCAGAGATTTGCTACTTTACTAAACAGCTCCAGAACAGTTTGATATGTATTATCAAGGTTGGCTTGTAGATAAATACATGTTCTTGAATACCCATCTACAGCCGCATGTATGTATATGCCCCATCTCACCAGTTTATGGTTCCCATCAATGTGCCACATATGATGTGGGTGAGGTACACTGTACAGACGCCTTTTGATGCGTTTGTGAAGCCGCTGCCGCCTCTGGTCAAGTCCTTGGTGGTCTATTTTTCTTGTAGATTTCTGGATGCGACTGCGCTAAATTTTATAGCCTTCAGATTAAAAATGTCTACAAAACATACGCTTGCCAATTCCTGTTAAGGTACTTAGCGCTTTCATAGTTATTTCATCCACATCATCATTTATGAGATTAGATCTGAAACCAAAATTACCATGATCGATCAATTCAAATCACATTTTCCCACTAAGATCATCCACTTATTACAGATATCAATTTGTTCACTGAAATGCATGGCTTCACATTATAAGATTTCAATTTTATTACAAAAGACTGGCTATATCTGGGTTAACAGTCTCAAATTTCAATGTTGATGACCATGTTACCAAACCATCAAGTTGATAATCACTAATAATTCTATTTAAAATTGGTCAGCTAATGTTGAAGAAGGCTGCAATATACGATTTTGATGCTCTAGTCAAAAGCTGTTGCTCCAGAGATTCATAGTCAACATCTATACAATGTGCCATCACTAATCCAATATTGAAACCCTTGGTTATTTGGAGGAGAAACAAGAATTATTGACCGCAAGTAATCATATAACAGAATGCTTTTATTTCAAGACCAATGCGTAGCGTTGAGGAGAGGAATGCCAGAAGTGAACAAAGCTAACTGAGTTAATCTATGAATTTTGTACGTGTTGCATGCAACGATCTCAAAATCTACAACAAATTCACATTAATCTAACTATAATATTTTTGCTCTTAACGATTTTTGACTTTATGACGATTATTAATAAATTAATTGTTTTTCTTAATTTTAATAAAATAAGTTAATGGCGGTTATAGTTGTTAAACAAATGTAACAGGTGTAGAAAATATGCATAAAACACCTTCAAATAAAAAAACCTTGTTTTGATCGATCACCTTCACCTTTTGTTCAGTGTCTCATCATACAATGAACCACAATGATCATTTTTCAAAACATTTTTTTGATGCTCTGGACTGTAAACAAGTATCTCAGTTGATGGTGGATACTAGACTGTAGTAAACTTCTCCCTTTTGTAACTGGGCGACGAAGCTTAGCGTTGCTTCAAGTACATTATTTCAAAAACCACGCTTTTCGAATCTGGGACCACAAGCTAGTCTCGTTATTTTCTCAAAATGTAACAGAGCGGAAGTCGCATATACAATAAAAGTTACAATAAAATAAATAAATACTGGCATATCAAACATAGATAGTAATACTAAACATGCATGTTAACATATCAAACATGAATCTTGACATATAAAACATGAAAATTGACACAATAAACATGAATCTTGGCACATTAAACATGTAAACTGACACATTGAATATGTTTTTACAGTGTGGATATCGCAAAATTTTACAAATGGCACTCCATAACACACAACAATATCAATACAATGTGGTACATGTACGTGGTAAACAAATGTATCTCTCTGGCTATCGTTCTATCGTTCTATCGAACTATAGTTCATGCAAAGAAGGTACAGCAGTAAACATATTAGACATAGGGGAGCCGATAGATCAGGTATGTGCATTAGTAATACGTAGCCCTGAAGCTAAGCACACATATATAGAAGCAACAATTCATCACTACACTAGACATGACTGGTCTAAGTAAAAGCATTTGTGCAATCCTTTAGCCAAAGATTTTTTGATACATTGTACTAATATTACAGTATATGATAGATTACTATTTCTAGGGAATAGGTAAATTATTCCTTATTCTAGACAAGCAGTAATAGTAGACGAACTACATGAGAGCCACCAAGGAACATGTAAGATGCAACAGAGAGCAAAAACCGCTGTTTAGTCCCGGCATAAACAATCAAATAGAAGACTGCATTGTATTTTACCCTACATATAAAACCATGATAAAGCTTAAACACATGCACCTCTAATCCCTAGCGAGATACCAGACTATCTATGGCAGACAATTGTTAGCAATTTGTTTAAAGTCTTAAGTAAAAATTACCTACTAAACATGGATTATTACTCAGAATGTGTCGATGTAGTGCAACTTGGTGACCTAAAATCTATTGCAGTAATACACAAACTTAGTTTTAATGAACAGCTCGCAAACTACGGGCAAGTACAAGTCATTACGTTTGGCAATGGACCTCAATACAGTAGCAAAGAAATCAGAAGCTTTTTTAATGAATTCTCAATCCAACATGTCACATCACTTCTAGGATAGCCAAGGTCAAATGGCTGGCAGAACATACTTGGCAGGCAGCCAAGAGCCTGATAGTCAAAGCGCTAGAAAATGGTAGTTGCATATTAAGAGCTATACAGCACTTCAGAAACAAACCTCTTGGTCCTCATCTGCTGTCTCCAGCACAACTACTGCAGGGTAAAACACTTCATGATGGATTGCCAGTAAAAACACGTCTTCTTTCTTTCTTTTTCAGAGTTTGCAGGAAGGCGGGATATAATTGAAGCGAACAATGACAAAACATGCAGTTAATAAAAAACGGTCCTTCACCCTGGTAAAAATGACAGGTTCCACTTGATACAAAAAAAATTAAAAAAATTGTAGTGATAAACCATACAATATATCGAGTAGGTCTTACGGTATAAGAAATGAACAATCCAATATACATAAAAGACATAACAAGCAGGACATTAGATCAGATAGAAGAAAGCATACAGTTCAAAATTATCTTTAATAATGGTGGTGGGATGCCAGTTCTGACTTCTTTTATAAGCATAACAGTAAGCAGCCTTTCAAGGAATTTAAGGAAATAAGATTTTCCTATATTGTATTTTAGAATTTGAAGAAACATAGAATGATTACAAGTGCCAATATTAAATTCATGATAGCCTGATGATGACTCGTTATATCTTATAAAATAAACCTTTTGTTCAATCTTCCATAATCAAACAATGTCTGCATTAGACCACTTGTCTGACTGACCCAGTTTCATTTACATCAGGCTAGTATCTACCTTGTCATCTCATCTTCATCTCTAACATACTACTTGTCTGACTCACTCAGTATCATCTGCAGCAGATGACTATCTATCTTACCATCTCATCTTCGTCTCTAACAGACTACTTTTCTGTTTGACTCGGTTTCATCTACAGCAGATGACTATCTATCTTACCAGCTCATCTTCATCTCTAACAGACTACTTGTCTGCCTGACTCGGTTTCATCTACATCAGATGACTATCTATCTTACCATCTCATCTTCGTCTCTAACAGACTACTTGTCTGTCTGACTCAGTTTCATTTGCAGCAGATGACTTTCTACCCTACCATCACATCTTCATCTCTAATGTACTACTTGTTTGACTGACTCAGTTTCATCTACAGCAGATGACCATCTACCTTGCCAGCACATTTTCATCTCTAACAAACTAATTGTCTGCCTGACTCAGTTTCATCTACAGCAGATGAATATCTACCTTACCATCTCATCTTAATCTCTAACAGACTACTAGTCTGACTCACTGATTGTCATCTGCAGCAGATGACTATCTACCTTACCCGCTCATCTTCATCTCTAACAGACTACCTGTCTGTCGGACTCAGTGTCATCTACAGCAGATGACTATCTACCTTACCATCTCATCTTCATCTCTAATGTACTACTTGTTTGACTGACTCAGTTTTATCTACAGCAGCTGACTATCTACCTTGCCATCTCATGTCATCTTGTCACACCAGAATAATTTCATATGCTGCGGAGAGCTTCTGGATAGGTTCATTTCATCTGTGTAAATTAGCTATTTGACTGATACAGAGTCATTCACTGTCATAATTCATAGAATGAACAATGGAGGTTCAGTGAGCAGTGCTGATCAACTTGGTGACCTTTATGTCTGACTATCACAATAGCAGAGAGTCTCTAGTGAAAATAACTCTGCTAATAGCTTGCTATTCAGTCATGTATATGTATATGACTCAGAAAGTTGCATATGAGTCAGAAAGTTTATGTTCCAATGAAATACTTACGCAGAATTGTTACTAAGGTTTTTAAAATGAGAAAGTTAAAACTTAAATAAAAAGTTTTTTTGGTTTGGCAAGTTTTGCTAAATATAAAGTGCCTGAAGCTATGGTATATAGGACAAGACCAAACATTTGTAAAGTCGGAAAAGGTCAGGAAATAATGGCAAACTGAAAAAATCATTTTAACCAAGTTCAATAGTTTGTACTCTCATAATCGCAAGTAGTACAAATATTTTAAAGGAAGTCAAGAAACCAGCCAACATAGCAAGATAGCTCATTGTTATCAGTAGTAAGCACTAGAATTAGACTAACATGGTGGCTAAACAGTATACATAGCACCTGTAAGCAAAAAGAACCCAGGTAACTTGATAAAACTGCGACAACATTACAATTATACAATTATCTAATTATGATGATACCTCAGGTGTCTACTACACGAGCTAATCATAACTTGGACTGATATGATGATAGAATCTTTGTTTACAATTAACTGCTCAAAGAAGCTGAGCTATAAGTTCATAATGAATCTTATATCCAACCATGAAGCAAGTTACATACCTATAACATTAACATAGCAGGTTACTATCATTGAATTTGCTAACAAATAAATACTATGACAAGCAACACTTTTTTACCAATTAGAGACAACCACAATTATTTTGCACTCAACTATGAAAACATAATGTGAGTCACTAACATAAAACTTGTTTATACAATACAAAAGCGCGAGCGCCATGTCGGTCTAGCTGTAAGCGGCCATGCTGTTAGCTGTTTGCACATGTTTCTAAGTAATAGCAACAAAAGGGATTTCAGTATTATGTAATACTTTACAGCCTATTTTTGTTTATATTTAAAAACTTTTCAATGTGAATTATATATGCATCTTCAACTTTCAAAAAAATCACAATTTCATATTTCAGCTTTAGAATGATAGTAATATAAGATTGACACTTTAATGGAACATGAAAGCAAAAAAATTTCCTCCGTGCTAGGTAGCGCACTTTCATATGTGGTTGGAAGCATAACAAAAAAGTGAAGTACAGTATATGCCAGTATATGCCAGATCTTATCGCTCAGAAATCATCACTAGCTGTCGCAGACAATAACTACTGTTATATTTAGGTTATGATTAGTTCGTTTCACTTTCAGTTAAATTTGGAAATACGTATGTGCATGACATGCACAAAGGCATCCATGAAAACTCGTGCTAGAAAACTGGTTGTTCTTTTTAGCGTGCTTCTGTTATTAATAAATATATAACCAACCAATAACATCTAACAAGCTAACATATAACATGGTGTCAGGGCACTGAACCCAAGGCAAGAATTGTTGTGCCAACTAGGCAACCCTGATTGTCTATATTGTAATAATAGCAGCTTCATGGTTTTAAAAGCTATCTCGTTGTGCTTTCTGAAAGCTTTCTGCTTTTTGTTACAATAGCCTTTTCATAATACCTTCTCTTTGTTCACAACTGTCAAGATGAACACAGCTAATAAAGTTTCTGTCAATAAACTGAATGTTCAAAGTATCTAAACAACAGGTTATGGGCCCAGTCAACCCATTAAATATTATCAAAGAACTATGGATGAGAAAGGCTGGACTATAGATAAGCTGAACACTGATAACTATGCCACATGGAAGTTCAAACTCAAACACCTACTCATAGCTAAGGACATATTTGGATATGTGGATGGAACCATTACTCTGGAGGATGATGCTAACGCTGCCGCTAAAGCCGAGTACAAAAAGAAGTCAAGCAAAGCTTTTTTTCCACATGGTGCTTTCTGTGAGTGATAGTCTTATTTATCTCATCAGTAAATGTGAGAACCCAGGAGTTGCGTGGAACAAGCTCAGAGCTCACTTTGAATGTGATACACTGGCGAATAAATTATTTCTCAAGAAACGGTACTTTAGGACTGTTATGAGCGAAGGTTCATCAATTGAAGATCACCTATGTCACATGAAAGCTATCACTGATAAACTTGCAGCTATTAAGGCTAATATTAGCAAGAAAGACCAGGTAGTGACTCTACTTGGAAGCCTCCCGGAAAGCTATTCAACGGTAGTGACTGCACTCGAGGCGCGCGGTGACGATATAACTTTACAGTTTGCCACACAAACACTGCCTAATGAAGAACAAAAAAGGGAACAAAGAGCACTGACTCCAGCCAGCAATTCTGGTAGTGTCAGGTCTAAAGCGAACTCTGACACTGCTCTACTGTCAGCAAGTAACCGCTGTAAACATAGTCAGCAACAATCCAAAGGCTGCTATATCTGTGGGTCTTTACAACATTATCAAAACGGTTGTCCTAAAAGCAACTATAATCAGAGCCGTGAATCGCGTCGCGGCCGAGAACGAGGTCATGGATATTACAACAGTAACTCAAATCCACACCAGGCCAAAATATCTACATACGATGATAATAACAAAGATGATGAACCGGCATTTACTGTATTGGAGACAGATGTTGATTCTCAAAAATGGCTGATCGACAGCGGTGCTACCAGTCACATGGCAAGAAATAAAGCTGTATTTTGTGATTATTTTAAGCTAGATTCACCTGAGTACGTTGTTGTTGCCGATGGGTCTCAAGTTCAAGTAGTCGGAAAAGGTATTGTTCAGCTGCAAATAAAAATTCATGGAAATAAAACTAGTCGTGCTACACTTTACAATGTACTACACATACCTGACCTACACGGAAATCTACTTTCTGTAAAAGCGGCTACACAAAAAGGATATATAGTACAGTTTGGACATTCGAGATGCTGGATTAATAATCAAAGAAAGATGTTGATAGCATCAGGATCTGTAGTAAACAGGCTATATTATCTTGATGTCGAGTTTGCAATTCATACTGCTAATGCTGCCGCGTCCTCCTCCCTACTGTGGCATCAACGTCTTGCTCATGTAAACGTAAGTAGCCTCAAAAACATGAATCATTGGTGTGAAAATAGTTGTAATGTTACCGGCAAAATAGGTTTCTGTGAAGCCTGCGTGAAAGGTAAAATGTCTCGAAGTCCATTTCAAACTGACCGTGGCATTAAATCAAGTAGGGTTCTTGAATTGGTACATACGGATGTGTGTGGCCCTATGCAGAATGAATCTTTAGGTGGTAGCAAGTATTTTATTTCATTTATTGATGATTTTAGTAGGCATGTGCAGATATATTTTTTACGTGACAAATCTAGCGTGTTCCAGGCGTTTAGAACTTACGAATCATTAGTGACAAATCAAACTGGTCAGACTATAGGTACACTTAGAAGCGATGGTGGTGGAGAATATACATCTAATGAGTTTGAGAGTTACCTTTCAGCCCAAGGTATACATCATCAAGTCAACACTCGCTATTCTCCACAACAAAACGGCTGTGCTGAGAGATTTAATCGTACTGTTTGTGAGGCCGCTCACTCGTTAATTTCTGAATCTCACCTTCCAAAGTCATTCCTGGCAGAGGCAATATTGACCACGGTATACATTCGTAATCACCTCCCCACACGCGCACTTGAATGGAATACAACTCCTTATGAAAAATGTAACAACAGAAAACCTGATCTTGGACACGTGAAAATTTTTGGATGTTTAGCCTATGCTCACATACCCGATCAGCTGAGACGTAAACTCGATGAGAAAGCAGAATCAATGGTGTTTGTGGGGTATAGCCTTAGGTCTAAAGCCTACAGACTCTACGATTCGATCACTAGGAAAATAGAGGTAAAACGTGATGTCACTTTTGATGAAACCAAGCTCGGTTTACCAAATCAGTTGTCAAAGCCAAGTGTAGAAAACTCTGAAGCGGTGAATATTGACCTATCAGAAAATAAAAAGGCTCCTCCAACACCGACGGTTACACATAGGCGATCACCACGTTCCACTCAACCCATTGTTCAGTTTGGTATTGATGATTTTACAAACCTTGGTCACTCTGCTCACTCAGCAATCAACATTGTGGAGCCTCTTAGTTTGTCGCAAGCACAGGCTAGCACAAATCGGGATGCCCAGATCAAAGCCAGCAATGATGAGTATCAATCACTGATCAACAATGGTACATGAGAACTAGTTGATCTTCCGCCCGCGCGCAAAGCGATTGGCTCTAAGTGGGTTTTCAAGGCTAAACACTCGTCTGATGGGTTTATAAGTAGATTCAAAGCTCGACTTGTGGCAAAGAGATATGCACAAAAGGCTGGAGTGGATTATGATGAAACATACGCCCCGTGATTCACAGAACATCTCTGCAAGCACTCTTATCGGATGCTGTTGAGAGAGATATGATGATACACCAAATGGATGTATAAACGACTTTTTTGAATGGAAAACTGTCAGAAGATGTACAGGTGTATATGGAACAGCCAGAGGGTTTTGTTGTGCCGAGTATAGAAAATTTAGTCTGCAAACTTAATCGCTCGCTGTATGGACTTAAACAGTCGCCTAAATGTTGGAACATGGTATTAGATGAATTTCTTAAATCATTAGGTTTCACGCAGTCCTCCGCTGACAACTGTGTGTATATTCGCTGGAAAAATGACCAGAAAGTGATGATTGGTGTCTACGTAGATGACTTGTGTATAATGTCAGACACTGGTGCTCAGATGACCAAATTAAAATCGGCTCTCTCGTCTCGTTTTAAAATGACGGATCTCGGACCGCTTCATCATTATCTGGGATTACTTATTGGGAGAGGAGAAAATTCTATGCGTTTAAGTCAGAAGCCTTACATTCAACAAATAATTCAAAAGTTCATCATGGAAAACTGCAAGCCTGTCGCAACTCCGGCAGCATATGATGTAAAGCTGAATCACAAGGATGGAAGCAAATTAGCAGATCCCAATCTCTATCAATCGATGGTAGGAAGTCTACTATATGCTGCCGTATCTACTCGTCCAGATATTGCTGAAGCAGTGGGAGCTTTAGCCAAGTTCAACGCTTGCCCCACTCAGACTCACTTGACCGCAGCCAAACGAGTAATACACTACCTGAAGGGCACCAAGGATTTATGCCTGAATTTTACAAAGCAAGGTAAACCAATGGCTGGATACACAGATGCAGATTATGCGAGCGAGGCTGACCGGCACTCAAAATCGGGTGCAGTCTTCATTAATGCTGGTTGTCCAATCAGCTGGTCCAGCAAGCGTCAGTCAGTCATTGTTCTCTCTACTATGGAATCAGAGTCAATTGCGTTGTTTGATGGTGTTGTTGAGTGCATGTGGTTACATCAGCTATTCTCAGATATTGGAACCACGCAACTTAATTCTACAATCATCTTTGTAGATAATCAATCAGCTGCAGCGATCGCAAACAGCCAGAAAACTAGCAAGCGTACAAAACACATAGATGTAAAATACCACTACGTTTGTGAGGCGATTGAAGCTGGTGATGTCTGTACCAAGTTTTGTTCGACAAATGATAATATCACTGACATATTCACGAAGCCGCTGCCCCGTGATCGATTTGTCAAATTTAGAGACATGTTGGGTTTGAGTTAATTAATTGTCTGACCACTGAACACAAGACTGTTATATTTTTGCTTTTTTCGTTGATTACGATCATTTTTTTTTGTGTGTCACAAACTGGCTGTTGGTGCAACCATGTACCTGAGTTGGAGTATTGTAATAATAGCAGCTTCATGGTTTTAAAAGCTATCTCGTTGTGCTTTCTGAAAGCTTTCTGCTTTTTGTTACAATAGCCTTTTCATAATACCTTCTCTTTGTTCACAACTGTCAAGATGAACACAGCTAATAAAGTTTCTGTCAATAAACTGAATGTTCAAAATATCTAAACAACAGTCTAAACACAGCACGGAGGCTATTGAACTAACTATTCCGGTGATATGGTGTATATTGTGAAGCTGAGAAGGGCTATTATAGGCGCAGACAGAAAGAATTTGTTCTTCTGTTTCGCAATCTATGATATATCATTGTGACAATCCAAATCCATGCTGATGTTTAGTTCCTTGGCTTCTAGATACATTATACTTAGTAAATATTTTATTTGCGTTATTGGCAAGCTTTATTTTTGCGTTTTATTGCAAGGGCTTTGCAAACATGTCGGAAGACGCACAAACTGACACACCAGTGGCACAACAGCCTAGAGTGCCTCCACTGAGAGTTAAAGTTGACAATCCCAAGTCTCTTGATTTTGCTAATGCTGCTACTGAATGGTCTGACTGACTCAGACGCTTCAAGAGGTTTTGCAATATAAGTAGATCAGCAGATCAAAGTAATGAAGTGCAGGTTGACACTCTTTTGTACATTATGGAGCGAGAGATTGATGACATATATGATCAGTTGGAGTTTGATGAAGAAAAAAAGAGGACACTTGACGTTGTTACAGAAGCTTTCACTCAGTATTTTCAGTCACGAAGGAATGTTTTGCACTATAGAACTCAATTTTATCAACGTAGACAAGGCGCTGATAAAAGTGCTAAACAGTACATTAGGGCCATACATGCTTTGGCATCTAAATGTAGATTTAGCACCGAGCTTACACAAACTGACATAGTCAAAGATAGGCTCCTTTCTGGAATGATAGATACATTACTGAGCTCTGAACTTCAACTTAATGAGGAAGTTTCACTAGCCACAGTCACCTCTAAAATGAGAGCTAAAAGAACTATTTCAATGCAAATGAAAAATGAAACTAAAATAGCTGCTGTTAAGCTGAGTTCATCAAAGTCAAAATCCAATAAAGCAGGTGCTTCTAAACAGGCAGGAGGCATAATACATGATTGCCGATACTACGGTAGATCACATGCTCCTCGTTCATGTTTTGCGTTTTGAAAAATTGTAAACTGTGTGAAAAACCCAATCATTTTGCAGCTGTTTGCAAGCAGAAGCTCAGACAAACAGATGAGGTGACTGTAGACAGAGAACATTCCAAACATTCAGATCAATTTTTTATACAGTTTAGTGATACAGTACATGCAATTGAACAGAGTTATAATAGGAGTGTATTTGTCAATGGTTTTTTGCTAGATGATGGTTGTGATGTCTCTAGTGTTGATAGTGAATGTCAAGGCTAATCGAGCTTGTGTGTAATGGAAATGACATTTTGATGACCAAAGTTGATACTGGTGCACAAACTAATGTTATACCGTACTCTGAGATTCAGAGAATCTCACCAAAGGCCTCCATTAAACCTAGTTTAACCCATTTGATTGCATACTCGGGTCATGCACTGCCTGTTATAGGAGTGGCGCGTATTGAGCTTTGTTACTATGGAAAATCTTATACAATACCATTTCATGTCCTTGAACAGGGGTTAAAAGCAAAAACTTTGCTAGGCTTTCCTTCAATCAAACAACTAGGGTTACTAGGGGCTGCTGTATCACTAGTTGATCCAGATTGTCACAAATCAGAGATAGCAAAGCAGTTCCCATAAGTGTTTACAGGGCCAGGCAAGTTACGCATTATTCACAAAATTAGGCTTAAGCCAAATGCTGTACCTCATGCTTGCTCACCTAGGACTGTGCCTTGTGCCATAAGAGACAAACTCAAAAATGAACTTGACATATTAGTTTCTTTAGATGTTGTTACTAAAACGGATGAAGCAAGTGAGTGGTTAAATCACATAGTGCCTGTGCTTAAACCAGATGGGTTCTTGAGGATTTGTTTAAATCAGCGAGATTTGAATTGGGCAACAGTCCGTGATAGGTACACACTTCCAAAAGTGTCGGACATATATGCTAGACTGTCTGGCTCCAAAGTATTCTCGAAGCTAGATGCAAGCTCAGGCTTTTATCAAATACCTATTGATGAAGAGTCATCTATACTTACAACTTTCCTGACACCTTTTGGGAAATACAGGTATAAACGTCTCCTTTTTGGAGTTACAAGTGCTCCTGAATTCTTTCATAAGACCATGGTAGAGATGGTAGGCGATATATCTGGAGTAGAGATCTATATGGATGGCATGCTGGTACATGCACCTTCTAAGGAGTTGCATGATACCATATTGGGTCAAGTTCTAACTAGATTAAAGGAAACTGGTCTCATGCTAAACCTGGAAAAGTGTCATTTCAGTAAACATGCTGTTCAATTTCTGGGCCACACAGTGTCAAAAGACGGCATCAATCCATCACCTGCCAAGGTAAAGGCTATACAAAAAGCAGTTGCACCCAGTAATAAAGGTGAGGTAAGGTCACTTCTTGGCTTGGTGACCTACTTAGCCAAGTTTCGTTCCAACTTGTCAGAGGTGACTAAACCTCTAAAATAGTTAACTAAAAACAAGGTGGAATTTCACTGGGATAAGGCTCAACAGAAGGCTTTCCAAAACGTGAAAAGTATGGTCAGTAAGGCACCAACTTTGGCTCATTTTGATCCCACAAAAGCTGTGGTTGTCAATGTTGGTACCATCACCCATAGTCTGAGAGCAGTTTTGACTCAAGAGGGCAAACCCATAGAGTTGGCTGCTCAATCACTAACACCGACATAGACTCTTTATGCTCAAATAAAGAAGGAACTATTAGCCATACATTTTGGGCTGACTAATTTCCACCAGTATGTCTATGGTCATACTGTACAGGTTGAATCAAACCATGTGCCTTTGGTAAATATTACCAAAAAGCCTCTACATGATCTGACGCCTCGCATGCAGAGGATGAAAATGCGAATGCAGCACTATGACTATGAAGTAGTTCATGTACTAGGCAAATTTATGTACATGTTGGACTATCTATCACGTTCATGCCCTGTAAATACCATAGTGGATGATTTGAACATAGACCTACCAGAAATCTGTGCAGTCATTCTCAGAACTGACACTGATGTATATGACTACAGTAAGTCGACTGTAAAAGATACTACTCTACAAGTAGTCTTAAGATATACACAGAATGGTTGGCAAAAGCAAAGAAGACAGTGCCATCCACTGGCAAAACTATTCTGGCAATATCGCAGCCAGATAAGTGTTCTTGACAATCTCTTATTCTATGAGGATTGTCTGATAGTTCCTTATGAGAAGCAGTCTAGGTTTATTGATCAGCTACACGACAGCCATCGGGGCATAATAAAAACCCCGCAGCGAGCCTGTAGTGCTTTGTTTTGGCCTGGTATGAGTGAAAAGATTGAAGATCGAGTTGCTGAGTGTGACATATGCAAACTACATGACAGAGCTCAGGAGAATGCACCTCTAACTCCAAGTAAAACTCCCACACGTCCATGGCAAGTCATTGGAAGTGATATGTTTCAGTTCAAGGATGCTTATTATCTCATTACTGTAGACTACTACTCTAAGTGGTTTAGTGTGTCTAAGCTCTGTGATACAACTAGCAAAAGTGTTGTACAGAAGTTTCAGAAACTGTTTGCTGATTTTGGTTGTCCTCTCGCTATAAAGTCTGACAATGGTCCTCAGTACTCCAGTCGTGAGTTTAGAGAATTCACAAAACAGTTAGGTATTACTCATGTAACATCATCTCCAGGTTATCTTAGATCAAATGGTCAAGTAGAGCGCATGGTTCAAACCGTCAAGCGTCTGATGATCAAAGTTGATAAGGATGGCAAGTGTTTCTGGTGGTCTTTGCAGATGCTCAGAAACACTTCTTTGGCAACAGATTTGCCATCTCCAGCTCAACTTCTGCAAGGCAGAAATCTCTTTGACTGGATTCCAGAAAAAGCACATTGTTTGTTTCCTAGAGCTTACGAAAGAAATTACATTCATGCCAAACTGTCATCTCGACAAGAAGTCATGAAAGCAAACCATGGCGTGAAAGTCTGCAAGGAAAGACCTGTTTTAAAACCAGGTCAGCCAGTTAGGTTTCATGGTCAGGATGGCAAGGGGCATAAAGCTGCAGTGATAGATCATCACCTACACGACAGGTCTTATGTCATTCGAAATCATGCAACAGGACATGAGCTACGACGGAATCGTCAGCACCTACAACCACATTTTACTAAGCCAGGTGCGAGCAGACAGGTACCGCAGCCTGTGACTATGACAGACAATACTTTACCAGCAAATACTTACTCTGACATGGTATCAAAACCTATAGGAAAACACACTAGTGATACAGCATCAAGTCCCCCTATAATTTCAAATGTACCACTGGTTGACACACCTATCAAGCAGCCTGTTGATTCAAGTGCTAGTCACATGGAAAAATCCATTCCTGTTATGACCCCGGCCTTACGTACTCGTTCTGGTAGAACTGTGGTGAGACCTCTGAGGTATCGTGAGTGACAATTTTTTTCAGTATTTAGTACCTTATATTATCATGTCTGTACTCTGGTTTTCTCACATTTGCTACTTTTAGTACGCTGCTTTCTTACTGCCTATTTTGTTCTAAAGAAAGGGAGATGTTATATTTAGGTTACGTTTAGTTAGTTTCGCTTTCGGTTAAATTCGGAAGTACGTATGTGCGTGACATGCGCAAAGGCATTCATGAAAACTCGTGCTAGAAGACTGGTTGTTCTTTTTAGCGTGCTTCTGTTATTAAAAAATATATAACCAATCAATAACATCTAACAAGCTAACATATAACAACTACTACTACTGTACATACCAAAAGGGCATCTCTTCATTCGGATTATGTGAATAGGCTAAATTGTGCTGCCTCAACTCTTGGCTGGCTTAGTTATAGACTTTCATAGACTATTTTCATACTCATAATAGTTATTACATTGTAACTTAAGTACATTTTACATAACATGTAATTCTGTTAACAATAATTGTCTCAAAAATAATTAATTTATATATAGCTGTATTACTTGTTTTCGAATAGACAGGTTTTTGCTAGATTAATTCTAAGATTAATCAGAGATTAACTGGTTCAGACCAGTTATTAATTGCGGTTAATTTTTATAATTGTTGTGCAGCTCTAGTTTTTAATGTTAAAACATCCTAGCAATCAGATAATTTCAAACAACAAAAACAATTGTGCATGATAGAAAAATACAAATACTTTCTGATAAAATCTACTTAAAATTAATTTTTAAATATCTGACTGGTGGATGAAGCATTCTATTAAGTTTTGACGGTTGATCACCCCGAACCAAATCATCAAAGTCTGGTAGTCTGCCTGGCACCCAGTTTTGTTTGAGTCACATATAGCTTGTTGACTGTATATGTCATACAGACTGGCACTTGTCTATTGGTAGGTTTCATGAATGCTAAAGAGCTGATCGATATTGAATGATATTTCAGATGACCATGAAGAATGAAGGTGGACATTGTTAAAAATGAGAGCTTATTTGGCATCACTAGCAAATTTAAACAGTGTTCTGTGTGTTGACGCTTCTATTTATAATTTAATAGGCTACCATTAAAACCATCACAAAAAAGAGTACAGACAGGAACATGTGTATAATTTCCCAACCTGTAGCACTTATGGATAAAGATCCATTGCAAGTATATTATACACGGTGACACGGTGACACGTTCACATTTTGATTTATGAGTAGCTATCTTGTGTACCTCAGCAATTGAATGACCTCGGTACTCAGATGCATGAAGAATACTAGCTATTAATCTTTCTATGAGAGAACATTTTCACATCTTCAATGCATGTGTAGAGAAAGCTATGAGTCACCCACACTTTTCTCTCTAACTGCCACCTCATCAGACTGTCAGACTGAAATGTATAGGTAAGAATCAATCAGTATCGTGCATATGAATATTCTCAAGTGTAATGCAATGTCTTTGGATGAAAAAGTTCAACTTGTTAAACCAATTTTATTTTGCTAGCCAACCTTAAAGGATGTGTCCCATAAAGGTAGTAAATGCTACAAAGAGTTGTGTAGACAACTCTAAGTTATTGGAACTGTAAAACAGCAAGCTGGTGTTTAAAAGATTCAATATTAAGAAACAGATTATGTTGTACTAGAGACACACTCCTGGATAGTTTGATGGGAGAGATTAAGTATTAATAGTGTATTACAGAGTGCACAGTTCAAAAAGATGGCTGGCTGAGGTTGTCGCTAAAATTGTGGGTTTGAAAGATTACCACTACACCTCACCAGATAGCCTACTTCTAAGATTACACAAACTTGATTGAACTGAATAAATGGGCATAATAGTGTCATGGTTGTTATTTCAGATACTAAAAATTGAATGTAATAATAAAATGGTATTTAGTTTGGAATGAAATGTCGAACACAGTCCTTGGAAATCACGTGAGCACAAGCCTATGACATGAAATATTGATGACATACATTGGACCTGCTCAACAATTGTGATAGCCATCTAAGTTATGAATTTGTTATTGATGAGGTACATCAAATCCAGTAATAACTATTTACACAGGCTGTGTAGGCTTTAGCAGGGCAGTTAAAAGTTGACTTGCAACAAAATCCACATTACAGTTATTTGATATCAAAAGATTCACCATGTCTTACTCTGTTGTGTGGTAGGGGCAAAATATGTGGGAATGTGATTACAAGCTCTTAAAAGCTAAAAACGAAAAGTTAATCGCAGCCACACGAGACCGCCGTAGTTTGGAATCTCTTTCCAAAACAGCTCAAACGTGACGTAGCTGTGAGAGATGGTGTCTGTTTACACTTTCATGCAACCTTATTCATCGAAATATTTTCACAAATATACTTCTCACATTCAATAAAACCATGTCAATTGTTCTTACACGTCTGTTTTATCGTCATTGTAATGCTGTCACTTTTAGCAGTGATATCTTATAACTTACCTTAAAAATTCGTTTAATTTTTTAACCTTACCTCGAAGGAGTACATATCATTGTCTGATAATCAAGACGAGCCTGTCGGTTACTTGTGATAATCGAAAAGAGCTGCAAAAATTATTTGCGAAGGATTGGGTCACATGATCAGATTACGACTTGCCGATTAGATCAAGCCGAAACAAAACTGTAAAGTAGCGAGCATCTATATTTGATATGGGGTCTTTGGTAGAACCCGAAGTGTTTGTCATAAACTTGTGCTACGATAAGTTTATATTGAGCTTTTTATTGGCCTTTCAATTCACGTGAGAACATACGTGACAAGACAATAACCAAACTGTCATGACTACGTCATCGAAATAAAGAGATTCCAATCTACGGCGGCTTTTCGTTTTTGAGCTTTTAAGAGCTTGTAATCACATTTCGACACATTTGGCACCTACAACACAACAGAGTGAATCTTTTGATACCAAATAACTGTAATGGGAATTTTGTTGCAAGTCAACCTTTAAGTTACCATGACTCCTATATACTGACTCCTCTCGTTTCAATGTTCTGATCTTTATTCTGAATCTGCTCTGCTTACAAAATATTCAATAATATAAACATCCGAAATTGAAAGCTTCGTGAAGAAGATAACTCCTTGCAGGCTATGTGACTACAACTAAGCATATCTGAAATGCTCACGGATATTGTACAACCTGGGGAATGCGCATATTTACATTGATGAGATTTTAGAGCATTATATTTAACATTATCTTGATTGAGTTTAAACCTACAGGAATATCAGCGAGGATGTCTATGGTAATTGAGCAGCCTCTCTTTGTTGCATATACAGATGGTTTGAAAGCTTTTTAAATTGCACAAAATGTCTTTTAAAGACCTGGATGTGACTGTTCCTCACTTGTAGGATTACAGTCTTGAATGTATGCTCTGACTGTATGCTGTGTTACAAATTTCACTTGCTGAAACAAGAACTTAAAGACCCAGGTGTAAGTAAGCTGTACCTAGCTTTTTCTGTGACTCGCACAAACAAGCAAGACTGAGAGATGAAGTTCATCTTACCATGATAAACACAGTTTGAAAGTGGGTTGAAACATAAAAAAGGAAACTACTAAATTTCCACCTGTGATGAAAAATGTAACATATCAAAATATGCAAAGTTATACACAAGCTCTCCTTTTGATAGAAACAATCATAGAGGTGGATAGAGTCCTAACTGACAGAAAGGCATTTAGCCAGCACGAATCCATTCATTTTTTTTTGTTGGAGGGACTTTTTATTTGACTATCACTGTGTATAAAACAACTACCTGATGAAAATACTGTAAGCTTAACCAAGGCATAACCATCATTTATCAAAGGGCTTTTGGAGTACGGTAGGCGCTCCTACGACGTAAATAATCCGTTCAAGGAATGTTTACGTTATAAAGGTTTTACGTTACAAGAACAGTAAAATACATGTAACTTGCCTAATTTCTTTCAAGATCTTTCCAAACTCACCCAATTGTCTATTCAAAAAAGAAAAAACTTGACTTAACTCTTTTAATTTGTGTGCTGTACTACAACTGCAGCATTATTGATTTGCATTGATAAATTTTTTCCTTTTTATCATCAATCTCACTGGTTTTATACACCATGATTGAGGTAATTTTATAGCAAGTTGATGTGAACTGCACATTTTTTCTGCAACATAGTTTTTTAAACAGCAAAGTCTATTCTGCAAAGTAAAACTAATAACAAATATTTTGTATGTTTATAATAAGGCAAAGCAACAAAATATTTTTACTATAAATAGCAGTTCTACTTGTTCATTGTCTATTTGTAGTCAGGGAGTCAAAGTTAGGATAAAAGACAACTTTTGATGATACTCCAACTTGTGAAATTCAGATTGGTAGACCGATGCTTCAATTCGTTCACCAATCAATCGCCTTTGTATTTATGAACATTTGCGTAGCTATCCTATTCTCTTTTTTGTTGACACATTTAACAACCTTTTACGGCGAACTAGAATGACACAAACATTATATATTGTAAAAAACATCTAACTGAACGCCATGATGCTCTATTTCCTAACTCAATCCTTCTTTTGTATTAGCGATCAATTGGAGGCAGCGTTCAAATAGAGGCGGTGTTCAAATAGAGGCTGGCGTTCAAATAGAGGCTGGTCGTGTATTTTTCAAATGGCTCATCACGATTTTTGGAAGATAAATTTAGTCACTTTCCGAGCGAAGCGAATGTCAACTATATTTTGCCCACTTTTTGTTGGGAAGCGATATTAAACCTTTTGGATGCAATAAATCTGATAATTTACCTCTAACTTACCAAAGATTTTTAAATAAAACATTCATTGAGAACCCAGTTGTTATCTATTGTTTGTAATTAACCTGCAATAATATTATAGCCTCTATCTTGCTTTGCATTTTGTTAGAGATTTCAATTTCATTCCATTCTAAATTTAAAGAAATATTTTATATCTATAGTTAACACTGTTGCATAAATGCTGATTGCGATCATTGATATGTTTGCTACAATTTGCAGCCAAAGCTCGCTTTTTATGTGCGATAGAAGAGAAGTGACGAGCAGCGATCAATTATAAGATCCGATTACTGCAATGATGCCATCAAATAATATGATATAAATGTACAAATTTATAAGCTATATAACAACAATCTATCAAATGCTACAAATATATGTTCATGTACAAGTGACATAAACAAATCACACTAATATTACATGCAGGAACAAAAATTAACGTTTTATGGCAAAAATATTTGCATCGTTTGCTAGGATACCTATGTTCTGATTGTTGCTTTCGATGGAATGAACATCATTTAGTTGTCCAATGCCTTCCACGATATTTTCTGACCTTAAATCTTCTTCTGCACTGCTAAACTGGTCAATATTAGCGTCCAAACGATTTGTTGGCAGAGCAAAATTTTACACATTTCATTTAGCACATATGCAACGCGTTGCGCTAAATGCAACGCGTTGCATTTGTATACGAGTACATGTACTTTCAAGTATCAAGACCATGTTAAACAAGAAACTACTATTAGCTTGAGACAGTTATTGATTATTTCTATGATGTTGCTTTAAAAGTTTTTACAAAAAATGCAAAAGTTTTTGGAGTTGGACAACAAGAGAATTGATTGTTATTAATGTAAATAATTTATTATTAACACGATTTTGTGGACACTTTTTTACTGATCACTTGATATTATGGGTTGATAAAGATCAAAGCTAGTCATAGTGGCGGTCAAATGAAGATGGCGTTCAAATAGAGGTGGAATTCAATTAGAGGTTTTACGGTACGTACTGTATAATAAATATAATGCTATATGCAAGAAGCTTTGTCTTCCGCTAGTGTGGCATGATAAATCAAATTTATGAACTCGCTCGACTTGATATTTTATGTTTTAATGGAATTTCTTACGTAGTATGATGTAAAAACTTCACATAATTTTTGACGGTATCTGGAATTTATGTTATAGAAGGTATACATTATAGAAACGCCTACTGTACTTGAATTATATCATCCTAACCTATTACCCTACAGGATGAAAATATTCGTTGGTCATAAAAATTCGCGATTTCTCGAACAGTCAATCCCGCGAATTATTAAATTCCGTGAATAATTAGTTCTATTTTTAATCACAAGAGAGAATAACTACTGCATCAAATTGAAAACTAGTCGCTAGCCTAGTTTTTAATGTAAATACTAAACGTAATTGAGTTCCAAAACATTTTTAAAATCATTGCCTGAGCTTTGAGCTAACACCATTGCCAATGCATCACATTTATTTACAAAATTATTCGAGGTTGTCACAAGATATGCAGAATGGCGTCATCGCGAAGATAATCGCTAGGTAGAAGTACTAAACGTAGCCGAGTTCCAAAACTTCTTTAAAATCATCGCCAGGCTTCGAGCTTTATTGCCATTGCGTCAAACTTTACAAAATTATTCAAGGTTTTCACAAGTTATTCGGCATGGCTTCAGCATCGCAAAAAAGCTCTCCTAGTCTTTTTACATTAGAATCAATTCCATCAATCTCTAATACCGAAGTCAAGGACGATCATGATTCTGATCTGGGCATTATGCTATGTATTTAATTTGCAGTGCAGATACGTTTTTCCATAATCAACTGCATTAGTTAATTCTTTTGTTTAAAAACTGATCGCTTTCATTAAATACTTCAGCTATTGTTTTTGTACTTCCTTAACACTCGTTAATATTTCTTCTTTTTGTGTTTACTGCAGATTGAGAATGAAACAGCCTACTCATATTACGAAAACTAGAGACAAGAAGTAATTTTCATCGAGGCAGGAATATTGGCAGAGAAGCAAACAGTCAACCTCCCTTCATCGACAACAACTCCTTGATATCGCTGCAGCAAACATGATTGAATTATATATTTTATTTCATGTATAGATATATTATAATTTATTACAAACTTGAGTGTACAAATAAAATATTTCAAATACAAATAAAATTTTACAAACGATGAATGGAGTAAATATAAACAGTTTAGTCCATATGGCGGTTGTCTAGCAATAAAATTAAACTGGTAGGCCTACTCTTGATATGTGAATACTAGCGTGTAATGGTGCTTTCTGACTAGTTATTTTGGTAATAGCAGCTCTGTCGCTGTCACTGTCTTGGGTAGATGTTGAAGGCGATTCTCTCGCTACTACATGGCTGGTAAGGAAGTTATCATCAGAACTCTCCTCATGGCTTACTATTGCAAAGTTCTGACGGTTGGCCAAATATTTGTGCTCGTTAAGGCGTTTTTGTTCCTTTTTTAAAAACATATATTCTTCTCGTAAGTAGCTGCGGTCACTTCAACCTCAATTTCCAGACCTCCCTGAATGATTGGTGATCTTCTAATAATGACATCTGCCACCCTTGCAATCATTCTTCTTCGGTGTATGATGACAAATCTCTCTCTCACACTAAAACAAATAATGAAGCGGTAGAGATGGAAAAAATAAGTATTGCGTTTTACCGAAGAACCAAAGTAAAATTCAACTAATTTAGTAAATATGAAAAACTCATTACTTACCACAAGTTGTTGGCTTATCAAAGGCCTCCAAAGCGATGAATATTCGTGAAAACCCCTGGACGCAGCAAAAATTGTTTACCGTAGCTTAGCATGATCGCCTCGCAGTTGTAAGCTAAATATAAACCGGAACACGCGGTGTGCGCATGCGTAGGAATAACTCTATTACTCGCTGCAATTGAGTTAACTTTTCCTAGAGAGTGGCAGTTTTCAGCCGCGAATAAATTCATCCTGTACGGTATATTTTGCCCAAAAGCATCAAAACATAAAAAGGCAACTCTGAAACATTGATCAAACAGTGATGTTACAGAGCATTCCTTGTGATAACAACTAATGGATAGCGTTTACTTCACCATACCTATATGTATGCGTAATAAGATAGATGGTGTTTTTTATAGTTTTGCATATAATATGCTAAGCAACACAAAGAGAATGAAAAATGTTGTTATGATTTATGCATACGCAAGGGTATATATGAATTTAATGTCATTAAAAAAAGGTTTGTATTTGTATGAGAGAAATTGCAGAGTTTTTAATAGACGACTCAGAAACCAATCCGACTAAAATCACACTTACAAATGCATTACTAGCAATAACGTTTCCTAAAAGTCTGTTTTCCGTGCATGCCGCCACCGAAGGAGGAGCACAAGTTACCTTTGCTAAAGATACAGCTTATCTCACTTTCAAAAACACTAACTTCAACGTTGTCAAACAAGGTCAGCCGTATTTCCTGCAAACTGTTAACCATAGTAACAAACACGACTTGATATACAATTATACCTGTACAATCGGAGAGTGGCATACGACATTAGGGTATACAAACTACAAAGATATGCAGCAGCTACAGCATGTAACCCGTGGAATGAAGATAGCACCATTGCCTAAGAAACACATAAACTCTTGTCAAACATGCAAAGAAAACCAACTAACTAGGCAACTTAAGTCAAATGACGACCCACCGATACATGCCACAAAGCCGTTACAACGTGTATATACCGACATATGTGGACCTATCGACCCGGTATCTAAGGAAGGGTACAGATATATTATAAACTTTATAGACGAGTTTTCTAGTATGCTGTTTGTATATGCGATATGCTCATAAGAAGAAGCTAGCACAGCACTAAAGACATTTCTAGCCGATGTTGCACCGATTGGAACCGTACTCGAATTACAGAGTGACAACGGTAGTGAGTATCTCAACAGTGACTTTCAATCTATTCTTACAGAGAGAGGTATTAAACAAACGACTACGACACCATACTGGCCGCGCCAAAATGGAAAGTCTGAACGTTCCTTGCATACTATTTTAAAAATGTCACCCTGTCTGATCACGGGAACTACATTACCGAAAACGTACTGGTCATACGCTGTATGCCATGCTGTGTATATATGAAACCGATCGCATCAAAGGAGAACTAAATTGACTGCTTACGAACCATTTACAAACATAAAGCATGATATGACCAAATTACACGACTTTGATTGATCGTGCAGATTCTACACAAAAGGACACAAACAAAAACTAAAACCTAGAGAACAGAAAGGTACATGCATCTACTTAGGTGTTAATCTTAGAAATCAAGGACCTTACATTCTTGATACACAAACCAATAGAATCCTAACGTCGAGAAATGTACACATGTACAGCAGACTCCCAGACAACAACACAGTTGACACACAGTCCCTGACTGATGACTATGGTACTGATGACCCCCTACCACTACAACGAAAAGGCAGTAAGCAAACGGTACTAAACGACATCGAAACTACAACCCCAAACAGTACAGAAAACAGTGAGACGCCTCGTCGATCTAGCCGTGAACGAAAGCCACCTACATATCTAACAGATTACCAACTGACAACCTCAGTAGATTATGCATATGCTGGTATACGTTTATGCCTAAAACCAACAATGAAGCAGTAAGTTCAAAAGATGCTTCAATATGGAAAGCAGCAATGGACAAAGAGATGACAACTCTGGCAAACAATGACACATGGGACATAAAACCGTTACCGAAAGATCGCTCCGAAACAAAAGGCAAATGGGTGTATATACTCACACAAGGTACAGTAGCTGATGAAGTACAATACCAAGTAAGCTATGTCGCCAAAGGCTACACGCAACAAGCAGAGGTCGATTATGACAATACATACTTGCCTACTACACGCATGACGTCAATCCGTATACTGCTACAAAAGGCTGTTAATGACATGCTACAGCTACACCAAATGGATGTCAAAGGAGCTTACCTAAATGCTCCTATT
This sequence comes from Watersipora subatra, assembly GCF_963576615.1. Classification (NCBI taxonomy): domain Eukaryota; kingdom Metazoa; phylum Bryozoa; class Gymnolaemata; order Cheilostomatida; family Watersiporidae; genus Watersipora; species Watersipora subatra. The sequence goes on from NC_088717.1 coordinate 20,300,271, forward strand.
GATAAAGAAATTTACGTTGAGCAACCAACCGGGTACAAACAGACCGACGACAGTAAACGCCTAACATGCCATCTTAAAAGTCACTTTACGGACTAAAACAGATTGGAAGAAATTAGCATGCTACGCTGCCAGGCTTCTTTAAATCTCAAAACTACACACCGAGTAAAACCGACTCGTGCGTCTACATCAAACATACCACCGACAACAGCCCTCTAATCTTATTTTGGGTAGACGACAAAATAATCGCCGTCAAAAACATAGAAACCATAAAATCTATCAAAAGAACTTTACACAGCAAACTCCGAATAGATGATCAAGGAGAACTAAAGTGGTTTTTTGGTATCGACTTCAAACGTACTGAAGATGGCAACTACAACATAAGTCAAAAAATATATGCTGAAGTTGTTCTGAAATGCTTCAACATGACAATTGCTAAAACAGCAAGTACACCCACCAAAAAGAGCATACAACTACAAAAGGCAACCGGTCAAGAATATCAAACTTTCCTATCGAGAAAGTTTCTGTAGAATTCTGTAGAGCCGTTGGTAGTCTAATTTACTTGAGTGCCATACGACCATATATATCTTGGACGGTATCCAAACTATCACAATACCTAGATAAGCCGAGTATGAAGCATGTTACAGCAGTCAAGCACCTGTTCCGGTACATTGAAGGAACAAAATCGTATACATTAGCCTACAAACCTACTGACAACAATCTGAAAGCATATACAGATTCAGATTGGGCTGGAAGAATGGAGGATAGAAGATTAACGACTGGCTACATCAGTACACTAGGTAGTGCGCCAATAAGTTGGAAAACACGCAAACAGCCAACAGTAGCTCTCTTCAGCTGCGAAGCTGAATATATGCCTCTAGCTGAGTGTACGAAGGAGATACCTTACCTACGAAGCCTCTGTGCACCGCTAAGAATAACAGTCTTTATGCCGACAAACATATATTGCGACAATCAGGGCACGATTGCTATAGCTGACAATAATGCAGAACATCATAACCGAACTAAACACATAGATTTCCGCTACCACTTCATAAAGGAGAAAAATGATATTACCTACAAATACGTAGAAACTTGTAAAAACCCTGCAGATGTGCTCACTAAACCTCTTGGCAAGCTGCAACACAATTCTGCAATTAGTCTGCTACAGATTGAGGGGATGTATTGAGAGACAATCTACAGCTGACTGACTGATTAGGAGTTACCCTCTCTGTATAGACAACTCAATATATTATCCAAATCATTACACTTGTATGTTTATCTATGTACATTAGCCGATCAGATTAATTAGCTATCGCGACATCGTACCTCCAACAAAAAGATGAAATGTATTAAGCCCTCACGCTTGGCAAATTTGCGTAGCATGACTATATGGTCGAGCCAAACGAGCGGCTAATGTGGTCGAAGTCCGATGTATGTACTTTGCAGAGCCGTTATAGCTCATGAAGTCCGGCGACAAAAAACCGGAAATACAAACGCACATTTGCAAATAAACTCGATCAACATACTGATCACTGATACTACATTTTTTTTTACAAAAGAATACTAGTAGCTTCTTGTAGAGAATGTTGTCCACATTCAAATGATGTATAATACAACAATCAATTTAAGAGTAACTGCCAATGGGAGTAATTTTTGTTGGTTAGTGTTGTAGCCTTTTGTTTATAACTCATATTGAAAATAGTGGGCACGATCTGTTTGTTTCAAACGAGCGGGCTTTCATATACACTTCCGTTGGTTGCGGGACTCTGTGAAGCTATATGACTCTGGTACTTTGTTAGCAGTTGGGCATCCGTAGAATGGGACCGGAATAAGGCGTTGCAGGAAGATCAGAGCAAGTAACGCAGCACAAAAGAGGCGAATCACCGAGAATATACCTATGCTTGTTAAGTTGTTCCAATCCTGGATTTTCATCGAAACCAAGAAGATTTGTATTTTCGTGAGTTTGTTGTTAATCTTAAAATCATATGGCAAGCTGGCTAAGGACTCTACAGTTTTTATTGAATTAGGAGTCAGGTGGTGAGATATTGACTCGTTCGTTACAGTTTTACCTAATTCTGTGTGGGTTTTTTAAACGAATGCCTGTGATGTTGAATCAAAATTTCAAGATGTCCTTTTGGTTTAATTTATCACAAAGGTGGCCATATATAATTTGCAAGCTGGCATAGGATATTTGATTTCTCTTTCAGTCATCCTTTCGTCACTTTAAAGAGAAAGTGAACACAATTTACTGATGAAGGCCAACTTTTACCCTATTTGTTTTGTGTAATTTACTACGTTTAGCAAAATATAAATTATTTCTTACAACAGGTAAATACTCGGAATAATATTTTGAACACAAACAATGCTTGTGCATTCACATATAACTGAGTACAAAGTCTTTTTTCAGCTGCATACTTTGCAAAAATTGGATAAATAACGCCTTTGCAAAAATGTGTGTGAAACGGACTAGCCACTAAAAACGCTGATTCTTAATCAATCATCCAATCACACAAAACGTAGCATTTGACTTGAATCATTATTATCTAATGTGATGGAGACTGCACGTCCCCGCAATTGTGACAACCTGGAAACAAGTGCTCATATAGAACACAATCTATGATCGGCTTTGCTAAAACGTATCGCTAAAAAATTTCAACTATAATTTATTTCTATCGTTCTTTTATTACGTTCGCAATACAAAGGCTAAAAGACTCACTGCTAAAACAACTACTCCTTGCTCATCTACGGGTACCTTGGAAGAAAAAACCGAAAAGTTATTCCTTCATGCGTTGTTTTCTACATAATGTTGCCTGATCCAAATGGTAGTTATGCAGGTTTCAAAAATGTAGAATCAGAAGATGATGATCAAAATGATGCAGATGAAGTGGAGCTTTTTATTATGGATGAAGGAAATAAATGTAAGCAGTTGTGAGTTGAGAAAAATATAGTTTTCAGAAATATTTTAACTGAATCTGACATCATCTTTACTTAGCTGATGTTCATGACTTGTACAGTGAATAAGTGATTTTAACAAAATAATACAATCACAATGTGTGGTTTGATGAATAATTATATTTCAATCATTTGGCTTGTGCCATGACATAAAAACACACATTCAATAGCTTACATTACATAAATCTAAATCATGTTATACGAAGAACAGCATAATATTTATAATTTGAATAGCCTGTTATATCAGTTTTATTAAAATGATACCTCATATAAAACTAAGGATTAGGTATAACTTTCATGTGAATCTTGACCTGTGTATTTCTATTGCTGCTCTACCATCTGGCTTTGTAAGATGTTTTGAAAGTGGAGCTGCTCTGTCCTACAATTCATATTTTTATATTTATTCAAAATATAACTATTATCTACATGTAATGCAATTAAAAGTATATAACAAACTGGTTGAATTTTTTGTGTGTGTTACATCATCATACTAATTTCAGAATGTCGCACAGTACAGTGTTAGGGTAATTTAAGACTACATGGTGACTGCATGGTGGTTGATGCATGATTCTGCAGACTGTGTGACTGACTAATTGAACCAGCATTTTGGCGAAAAAAAGTGCTTTTAAATTTTTAATACATTGCAGTTTAGGTATGACTTACTGCAAGTACTTCTGGAGTTGATCCCATAGATTTCTTACAGATAATCTTTAAAAGCTCCCTTCGAAATTAAAACCTCTTTCCAGCATATACATTTCTTGTGCGAAAGCCTTTAGCTTCTTTTGAGTAATAGACTGTCATTTTCAGTCCCCCATCACTATCTTTAATAAATAATTTATAATTATTAAAATTTAATGCCAGCTATCAATTGTGTTAATACAATTTCTGCATAAATTTCTTTAATGTTGTTCAAGATGTAAAAGTGGTATCCCTGCTGAAGAGTAGTATAATCCATGTATAATTTTATTGTAGACACAGCTTACCAGTTAGAACTTCTCTTCCCACATTTGTGTTGTGATCTATCACTGCTAGTTTGATTCTCGTAAAATATCCTAGGGGATCAAAGTCTATTCGCTTTGGTGCATAACTTAATATGAGGCTGTGGAGGTTTTCTAAAGCAACAGTGTGTTGGCCATGGTTTAACAGACGCAATGTGTTTAGCAGTCTCGCTTGCCCTAACGCATCACAAAGGACTTTGTGCCCTGCACTTCCTCGAACTTCACCTTTCTTTCCATTTCTCTGTAACCATATCAAGTTATTCATTGTTATTTTTCAATATATTGTAAATCTGTAAAGTTTCTGTTTATTCAAATGTCAAGTAACTGCAGAATATCTACCATTTGTACAATCTCTGTTTAGTACTATGCAATAAATGACTACATCTTCTTATATCACAAACCATAGGCATTGTAAGTGATATATAAAATATTATATTACACATTTGCCTGTGCTTTGTTATTTCTGAATGTATATTATTAGATTCAACATACAGCTTTCATGCCAACATTGGGTGCAAATAATATATTTTTTCATCACTCACGGATAAATTGGTTCATGAGAGCAGTGGATGAACTTGTCGTGTCCTAGAAAGCTCCTATGAATATTAGCGACATGGTATCTTATGCTAAGTACTATCTCAACCAATAGCTCAGCATCGCCTTCCCATTGAACCGCAAAATACCACACATGATTATTTATTTCCTTTATCCAAGGGAGCAATTTTTTTGATTTTTGCGCACACTTGCTCTAGTCAGATTTTTGGCCAGATTCTTGGTCCATTGCCATACATCCTATCAAAAAATTACAAATAAATATCACTAAAGTTAATTTGTTTGAATTGCTCCTAAACCATTACCTACAGTGTCACCACCACTACCACAAATACTATCACCATAACCGCTATCTACCACCATCACCAACACACACTAACCCTACACATAGTCAAATAGTTATACCTGATTGTAAGTAAAAATCAGTAAAGCCTATATTAGTAATGGTAGCATTATAAAAATAGTAATACAATCCAAATTTTATGATTATATTAGTCATGTATGTTATGAACAATTAATTAAGGCATTTCTGACAATCAAGACCAAACAGAAAATTTAAATTCCCTGACTAACTTTTACTCAGTTGACCAAGTTAATTCAAGTGAATCAGGTTAAAATCAAACGTATGAAACTCAGCCTGAGTCTCATTGTCACCCAGTCATATTAAATCATTGCTTTGTACTCATGTACAGTACTAAATATTTCCAATTATTATATTTATTAATTTATATTATAAAACTACTATATTGGTTATTGATATTTATTTAAAGTTATTTATAAATTACTTACAGTTGAGGTTTTCCTGTTTGACGATGCCCTCTTGCTGTGTGGTACAACACCATTAGGGAATGGAACTTCTGCCTTTTTTACCCTTAATCATGTGGTTGTCCTAAATTTTTCAGAATAAAGCTGGCTCTCATGGAAGTGCCTAATGCACACGACCGCACTAGCAGGTAGTCTGCGAAAAGTTAAATCGGCACGCTTTGCCTTAGACAGCCACAATTTTGCTAAATTTGGCGACTGAGACACAGGCACTCTAAAAGAAGTAATGCCACGACTTCTAGCATCAGATTCACAACTAACAAAGAGACATCTATCTATGGATTGTAACTAACTGATTGTGGCGAAACAAAAAAATTCAAATGCGTTAGACGTTATCTCACTAAGGAATAATTTACCAGAAACGGCTGAATTATGACTCAGTGATGGTCCGAGGTAAATGCGCCACAATATTTTTTCAACTTTGAACTTGCTAAACTAGTAAACATATCTGCTAAAATTTTGTTTTCTCGTTCAATTAACGTTGTATATGATGCATTACCAATCATATGAAACATTCTTAAAATCACGTGTTTACTTTCACTTTAATAACTATAAAGATTATTCCAGAAGCTTTATGTATGCTTGTTCTCTGTTGCACCAGATAGTAGAGCTGATGCATATTGTAATACTTCTCTGTCACCATCCAAGGTATGTTATCAAACATAGCCTTTTAGGGGATTTAGATATGCCGTAAAACCTCTTTTTGAATTCCATAGCGCTCTAGTTTTCAACTTTTCCCTATAGTGGTGCTTTATTAGAGGTGAAGTTCCAATAGAGGATGGCGTTGTATGTTTCAAATAGCTCGTCTGGTTTTTGGGAAGATTAGTTTAATCCATTTACGGGCAAAACAAACACCGTCCATATTTTGCACTCTCTTACGGGTAGAGCGACATTAGCCAGGTGGATGCACGAAATTTGCAATAGCCCACCTCCCACTTGTAGATCTCTAAATAAATATTCATTGAGATGCTGAAAAACATCTCTACCAGTTGATATTTAATTGATTGCCTGCAATTAACCTTAGATGACTTTAAGGCCTGTTCACACCATTGATCAAATCAAAGTTTAGCTGCGCGATGGATCAAAACAATTAGCTGTATTGACATCATCACCAATGACAAGGTGACCAACAACCAACAACCAAAAGAAATTACAAGTTTCCATCTCTGATATCTTTTGTTATCTTTACGATCATAGTTTTTGCCATGCTTGCCGAATGAAATCGTCATTGATCTTCGCAACTGCTGAAATTGGATCTGATGCCGTCAACGAACAGACAATCAAAATGTTAACAGTTGCGTTCACCGGTGTCAAAGTTCAACAAGTTGAAAGCCCATCGCATCGTCGTTAGAATCGATTACATTGGGCGCTCATCCCAAAATGGCGTCGTAGCAAGAACCCTCAAACCAAACTTTAAATGCCAAACGCTAACTGACCGTCTGATCGATATTTGCGGTCCATCGTGCAGCTAAGCATTAATTTGAACGATAGTGTGCACAAACTTTTGCAAATCATTCTAAATTTGATGGCCTATTTTTATTTTGCAATTATATTCAACAATGTTGCATGAAAGCTCGTTGCTGCCATTGACATGTTTGCGAGTTTGCAGCCCAAAATGGTTTTTATGTCCAGTAAAAGAGGAGCTATGAGCGTTGACCAATAGAAAACCATGTTTAGATAATGGCAATGGTGCTGACAATTAATATGCTTTAAAATTGAAAATTTATAAGTTTTTGATAATAACCTATCAAATGCTACAAATATATATATTTAAGAGCAAATGGCATAAACCAGCTGTATCTATAATACATTTGGAGAAGCGAAAAGCAACGTTTTTGTATTACAAATATTCACATCATTTGCTCGGCAAGTTGCATTATGATTGTTACTTTCGTTTTTACTTATCCGTTCAATACTTTTCAGTGTCTTCTAAATTTTTCCGTACTGCTGAACTAGTCAATAATAGTGTCCAAACAACTTTTAACAAAACTCAATGCGTAGCTTTCATAATGTTTTTAACGCCATTAAAGAAAACTTAACCACATGTACAGTAAGCTTGTGGAATGCCTGCTAAGCAGAGGGTCTTGCCTCTAAATAATGGTGTATATTCCGTTGTAATTGATAAACCATTTTCCACATGTATCGAGGTACCAAGACTGTGTTAAACATAGAACTATTATTAGCATGATAGAGTTATTATTTCTATGACGCTGCTTTCTAAATTAAGAAAAAAATTGTAAAGCTTTTGAGTTCCAAAACTGACTTGATAAAGTCAGCAACCACAAAAAGAATTTTTATTGATGTAACCTAATCATCATTAGTACAATTTTGTAGACACTTTTTCTACAGATCACTTGATATTACGAGTTTGTAGAATGTTCGATCAAAGAATACTAAAGTACCAGTCAAATAGACGTGGTGTTCCATTAGAGTGATCCATTTTCCAACCCTTCTGCAGTGGTGGTAAAATAGAGGTGTCGTTCAAATAAAGGTGGCACTCACATAAAGGTTTTACGGTAATTGACTCAACTTTTACAGGTTAAGGCTAACTCTATCTTGAGTATTGCATGGTTTGTTTTAAGTATGTTTTTATAATTTTGTAAGACCTCCATGATATAACACAATTTACTCAATATATTATATAGGCTACTTTAAATCTCCCTAAACTCATACTATAATTACTATATAATAATATCTATAAATACTAATGATACTGTTGTAGTGGGTACATCAATAACCTTACCAAGCCTTAAGGTATCAGCAACCCTTAGCGTGAGAAGGAATGCTACATGTACATGAGTGTGTAGCTATTTCAGATTTAGTATGAGTACCTTCATATGGAGCTTCCATCCTGGCAGTCTCATGTGACATGAGAGATGGTCAGTTGTGGTGATTAAGTACAGAGAATATGTACTTATGAAATTTTTCCATCATATCTGGAAGTGATTAATTGATGCTGATGTTAAAGTGCTAGTTTCCATAATTGTAGGTTGTGAGTTTGAATCCCAATTTGTGTGATCTTTTTCCTAACGTCTAATCACGGCCTTGGACGATCATAACTCTTATTTTAGTGAAGACTACATGTATTACCTGGGCAGGCTAGTGTGATGTAAAAGATCATCAGGTGCACTGATCAATTACAGAGGATAAATATGTGCACAATTATTCCAGAGTGCTGTAGGGCGGTTGATTGGTGCAGCTGTTAGAGTATTGGTTTACCAAGCAGAAAGTTGCGAGTTCAAATCCTATACAATGCAATCTTTTTCAACCTCTAACCATGGCTTCAGATAGATGAACACGGCTCTTATTATAGTAAATAATAAGAGCCTAGCAGCTAGTTCTTCTAGCTGCTATATTGCTAACATATTGATGATTTAAACTGTCTGATAGAGATCTAGGTAGATACACCGCTGTCAGTATTGTTTTCTACAGCTCTTCAGCATCTCATGCTAAAGTAGTCTAGGAGCAGAGTAACTCAATTGTGAGTTGTTATTACTTTACTCAACTTATGCATTATGATGCATGCAAAATATTCTTCAGTATTTATATATTGCCTGTTTGCACGTTGCACTCTGTAATGTCGTTGCTTATATACTTTCATGTTTAAATTACATACTCATCAAATGGCGGAGGCGTAATAAACAAGTCGCTCACTGTTGCCATTGTGACAAGGAATTTCACAGACTGTGATTTGACAATTGGAACAAGGCGTCATAACTCGCCACATCGCTTAGTAAGGTGGCCCAAACTAGTAGCGTGTGCCACGTGCCTGGGCTACTAACCTCAAGTGATTTAGCATTTCTATGACTTCAACAGATAAAATCGGTAACTGAACGTGTTGACCATTATAAGTTCAACCATTTGGAACCATTTATAACTATTGCTAGATAAGAAGAACTAATTATTTTCATGATCAAACCGAAGACCTCGTTCATTCACCACGATAGCCATTAATTCATTGTCATTGAATATCAATAACGTGGTTCATATTAATATGATGATTCAATCACTATTGACTGATAATAAATTCTAAGCAACTAACAGATGTCATCACGGACCAGATTTTACATGTGATGTGGTTAAATATTCCATTGTATCTTGTTGTTTTGTTCGTTTGAATTTGATGATCCGGTCTCCTACTAATCGCGCCGCCTGATCCCACAAATCATGGTTGAAGTGAAGACGATGATGAGATTTCTGTGCAGTGATTTCCAGATGGACACAGAGCTATGCCCAGACAGTTTGTCCAATGGACTAGTTGCTCATGCAAAAAGAGTAGATGTGAAAGCCGATGATGATGCAAAACTGCATCTTTAGTTTGCACAAGTCTATGTGGTTGTGTAGACTGCAGCAATGAAATGAAGGACGAGGTTGACGATGGTAATCACACAGACAGTGATGATGAGCTTCAAGATTATATTTAATAGTTTTATTAAATACTTTGCAATATGCTTTCTAGAATCGATTGAGAGTTTTCGATGTATCATGATAAACAGAGTGTTACCTTGGTAAACATGCTATACAATATAATAATCATACAATGTATCAAAATACACATACAAAGTCCTATGATATTAATTAACCATCCATAAATTTAGTTGTCATCTAACATACTGCACCAACATTGTTTTAGCACGCTACATGTACAATAAAACTAAAACTAAGCGAGAAATTTCGCATAAAAATGTCAGTTAAATAAAAAAGAAATAACATGTACCAACGAAAAGTACTCAGAGAAGCGTAATAAATACTTTATGCTTGTCACGTGTGGCCCAGCAATATAATAATTTCGTTAAAAATATAAAAATTAAATTCGTTAATTAGTCTGCGTCACAACCAGTGTACCCAATTAGGTATACAGTATAGCCTGTCAATCAGTAGTTGTACAGGTCCCATTGTAAAGAGTATGAAGAGGGATCCTGACAGACCAGTGGATAAGATGATGACGAGAAATGTCTGTCATATTGAGTCTCTGGCGGCTGACTACAAAGTAAAAAATCACATCCATTACATACAATGAGTTCAAAATGCAAAATTTATTTACGTTTATGGTGCAATATTTATCCATCATAACTTATCAGAAAAAAACCATCTATCAAATCATGTAGGTATAAATTTAAACTTAAAAATAGGAAGAGGTACAGGACTGATTTTGATGTGTAGGCAATGTGCATAGTCCTACATGAAAGGAATAGATGCACACCTTTCAGCTCTTGCCACAACAATATTTAGTTAACTCATACATCGCATACTTCTGTAAGGTGAAGATATGTGAGCTTTAGACTATCTACTTAGACTATCTACATGTACTTAGACTACTTTAGACTATCGGCTCTTTTCCGTTAGTAAGGCTTATTAGAATGTAGAACTTGGTTATAATGAATTATGTAATCTATAATAGATAGCTGTAGTAACCAATTTAAACACATTTTAAATTTTCGCAGCTACTGCCAACACTGACGGCTGATTTAATCTTCAATGAATTAATGGCTATCGTGGTGAACGAACGAGGTCTTCGGTTTGATCATTAAAATAATTAGTTCTGCTTACCTAGCAATAGTTGTAAATGATTCCGAATGGTTGAACTTATAGTGGTCAACAAGTTCAGTTACCGGTTTTATCTTTTGAGGTGATAGAACTACTAAATCACTTGAGGTTAGCAGCCCAGGCACGTGGCACACGCTACTAGTTTGGGCCACCTTACTAAGCGATGTGGCGGGTTATGACGTCTTGTTCCAATTATCGAATCACAGTCTGTGAAATTCCTTGTCACAATGGCAACAGTGACCGACTTGTTTATTACGCCTCCGCCATTTGATGAGATGTAATTTAAACATGAAAGTATATAAGCAACGAGATTACAGAGTGCAACGTACAAACAGGCAATATATAAATATTGAAGAATCTTTTGCACGCATCATATTGCATAAGTTGAGAAAAGCAATAGAAATTATTTTTATGATAGATAGGGTTATCCTAGAGCTGTTCGATGTTTACCTGCACTATGCATTCAATTTCAGAGTTGTTTTCTCCTGAAAACCGAATGAAACTGAATCTTCATTTGTTACTTCGGTTTACTCATATGGGCATTATGAACCGCATCGAACCGAGATTTGTATATTTATTAATAAATAGTAAACTAATAATTAATATTTGCAAAAAAATGTTCAAGTAATGGTGTAATTTTCAATTATATTAATTAACCAATTTTGGCAGTCAAGGTTTTTTGGCGGTCTTTTGGCGGTTTTTGGCGGTCAAGGTCAAGACGGCGACAGTTGTCTTTTTTTAGACTTGCCTAAAAATTGGACAATATTTCCCTTCTTTTGCTCATAAACCTTTTATACTACTACAAAGAAATACAAATATTTTTTGTAGCTCAAAATATAGCCTTGACTAACTTAATATAACAGGATTGCATGAAACACAGGAGTATCAGGTCTAGAAGGAGGTCAGGGAGCCTGCAAACTTGTAAAGCTGGCCAAGTGGTATCCTGGCTGAATAGCCAAATACCAATGTTACTGTTGGTCTTAAACTGCTTGATACGGTTCAACCTCTTGACAGGGTATTTTCTGTGTTGAGTGCTACAATCCAAAAGATAAGTATAAATAGGAACAACATGATAGAACCTAAAACATTTTATGATGTGTCATCCTATGCACAAAAACTCCATCCACCACACAGTTGCCCATGCCAACTAACTCATGAATATTTCAACAATCATGTGTTTGACATAAATAAAAATGAAATATGTGTAGACACAATTCTTGCTCTAGAATCAACACTAAAAACATCTGAAAACTACACCAAAGTTGCTAGAAAGCATTTTTTGATACTACCTCAAAAGTTTCATCCTGATAAGAGTGAGACAGGGAACAGCGAAATATGTTCTAAAATTATGAGTATCCTAAACAAAGCATACCTATCCTCACATACTCAAGCAAAACCTGATTTAAACATCCTTCAAAAAGTAGTCAGAGGCAAAGTATTCACATATATGCAAAATGAGTTGATCACATGCCAACACCAAGAGTGTTATGCTATATATGGCCACCCAGCCTACTTCAATAGATGGGTTCAAACTTTCACAACGGACTGGAAACAAAAACCAACCAAGCTAATTAAACAGCAAAAAGGAGTACAATTTGGGGATACCAAACACTCTCTATATGTCCTAGTATATGAAAATGGCACAGTGTTAATACAGGGGATTATGGCTCTGCAATACTCAACAGAGCACATAGATTATTTAATCAAAACTATAGCTACTGGTGAACATCTTGACACAAACCAAAGATCTAAATGCTTCAAGCAAGCTATAGCACACTTTAGCAACAAGCCATTCAACAATACACCCGTCAAAGAACTAACACACACAGTGAACCATAACAACGCCACACAATCTACTGTTATGACTTCTGAGGAAATAAACAGATCACTGAATAAACACCACACAGTTGAATACACTGCTCATAGTAAATCAGCAACCAGTCAAAGCAGTCCTGATGAAGTTGAATGTCAAAGCAGTCAAAGCACAAGCTTGCGACTCCTTCTAGAAACAGCTTTGAGTAAAATAGCAGATCTTGAGAATACATTGCAGCTATGCAAATAGAGAATGAGGAACACAGGAGTAAAACACAGGTACGTCTTGAGAACCTTGAAAAAGAAAACAAACAACTCAAAAGTAGCTTTGGCCCAAAGATTAGTAAGCTCATGCAACAAAATACCTCTGTAACAAGCTCAGCTCAACAAGACCAACCGACTTCACTGGGACCTAATCCAGATGATCATATAGCTACCAATGCAAATTCGGATGGTAACCAAAACTGGAACATAGTAGTGAGCAAAAATGCTAATCATACAAGATCAAAGAATCAATCTTCACATATAAACAATCATATTTCTCGCACCACGGACAAGCCAGGCAGAATTAAATTTCAACCAGAAAAGGTAGCCGTGATAGAAAACAGCTAACCCTGGTGGATTTGCCTCCGATGACAAAGTTCGTAGAGAAATTGGATAGCACATAGATGTTATGTTTCTGCACAGAAGCAATTAAATAGAGTATTAAATAGAGTATTAAATTAGAGAAATGGTTTATTGCACACTCCAGAGACAACTGATTTGATAACAGAAAACCCAAGTATTTATGTGTTTGGTCATAGAAAAGCTTTGTAAAAAGCTACAAGCATTATTAATAGCTATAATGAGACAGTACTATATAATATTAGCTTGTATAAAGCTTTAGCTAAAAAGCATAATGTTTGTTGGCAAAGTACCAATAATACTTGGCACTTGCATGACACCTCCTCACTAAGCTAAAGGTTCTTTCTGGTTCTCTTAGACCTTCGGGGTTTGTCTCTGCTATACTCATCTCCATCAGGTAGACGAGGGTTGCGTGGTCTTCTTCTAGACGGAGGTTGCTCTGTTACAGTTGTAGGGGCTGGTAGTTGCAGTTTTGTCTCCTCTGTTATATCAGGTTTATCTCCAGGGTCTTGATCTTCTTCTGTTGAGTATCTTGGTCTGAGTTGTTCAACATGTCTTCTCCAAGTAGGTCCCTTTGGTACCACTTTGACATTGAGACTACGAGTTCCATATATCTTAGTAACAATGGTTGGAACCCATCTAGGTTGTCTGTTGCGTCTAGGTCCATGATACAAGGCATAGCATGGTGCTCCAAGATTGTAGCTGTGTATCTTGCTAACTGTCTTTTCTGCCGATCGGTTGACTTCTCTGGATTGATGAAACTGTGCTATGTGTGCGGGTGATGGCAATAGGGTGTCAATCTTGCATCTCATCTGTCTTCCATTCAGCAGCTGACTGGGAGAGTATCCTGTAGGAAGTGGTGTCCTTCTATAGTGCATCAGGAACTGTTGTAGTGCAGATTTAGGTGAGAGTGACGATTTCTTCATGGCTTGTTTGAACGATTGTACTAGTCTTTCAGCTGCGCCATTTGTAGCTGGATGGTAGGGTGCTCCAGTGAGGTGAACAATGCTTCTCTCTTGACACCACTGCTGAAACTCTCCTGAGGTGAAGCTGGTAGCATTGTCAGTGACTATGGTGAGAGGGTATCCAAAGTGTGCGAATATCTCCTCTAAGATGTCTGTGGTAGCTCTGGTAGAAGTAGATGACGTCCTGTGTATGCATGGATACTTTGAGTAGGCATCTATCATCACTAGCCATTGGCTGCCCATGAAGTTCACTGCATGATCTAAGTGAAGACGACTCCATGGCTTCTCAGGTAGCATCCAGGGATGTATAGGATACTTCTGTGGAAGCTTCTGGTGTTCAGCACAGGCAGTGCACTGTCGGCTTGTCTCCTCTATATCAGAGTCAATGCGAGGCCAATAGACAGCAGTTCGAGCTAGCTTCTTCATTCTTTCCATTCCAAAGTGTCCAAGGCAAAGGATCTTTAATACTTCCTGTTGTAACTTGACAGGAATGACTACTCTGTTGCCATATAGAAGACAACCTTCAGTGATAGAAAGTGAATCTGAGATCTTGTGGAAGAGTGACAGCTGAGTCTCCTTCATCTCTTTGTTACCAGGCCATCCTTCTGCTGTGTAGCGCATTACTGTGGCTAGTGTTGGGTCTTTCTTTGTCTCCTTTGCTAGAACATTGTAGTCTGTAGAGTTGAGCTGTTGTCCAATAGTGTGAATAGTGCATACTGTATCAACATCATCCTCATCTTCTCTTGCATCAAACTCTTTATCAGGTCCAACTGGCAGTCTTGAGAGGACATCTGCATTTTGATGATGCTGGGTAGATCTGTATTCTATGGTGTAGTCATACTGATTTAGTACCAGTGCCCATCTTGCTAGTCTGTTGGCTGCTAGAGCTGGAACTCCTTTGGTAGGTCCTAGAAGTGTGAGAAGAGGTCTGTGGTCAGTTACCAAGATAAACCGTCGACCATACAGGTACTGGTGATACTTCTTTAGAGCAAATATGATTGAGAGAGCTTCTTTTTGTATTTGTCCATATTTCCTCTGTGTGCTGGTCAGTGTTTTTGAAACATTGGCTATTGGTCTCTCACTTCCATCAGGATAACGATGAAATAGTACAGCTCCCAGTCCAGTTTCTGAAGCATCACATGAGATTCCAATGTCAAGATCTGGGTTGAAGTGTGCTAAGACACTATCAGTTGATAGCATATCTTTCAGTTTGTTGAAGCTCTTTTCTTGTTCAGTGCCCCACTTCCAGGTATCTCCTTTGCGTGTCAGTTTGTGCAATGGTCCTGTGAGTTGTGACAGATTGGGTATGAACTTGCTGTAGAATTGTGTAGCTCCTAAGAAAGATCTTAGCTGAGTTAAGTCTGTTGGGACTGGCATCTGTTGTACTGCATCTGCCTTCTTTCCTTTAGTGATTCCCTTTGAAGTGAGTTTGTGTCCCAGATACTCTACTGTAGGTTGAGCAAAACAGCACTTGTCTTTTCTACATCTGAGCCCTCTTTCTTCTAATCTTTGAAGAAGTCGACGTAAGTTTTGTAGATGGCTCTCTGCATTGGCTCCACTCACTAGTATATC
The DNA here is from genome assembly GCF_963576615.1 of Watersipora subatra. NCBI lineage: Eukaryota > Metazoa > Bryozoa > Gymnolaemata > Cheilostomatida > Watersiporidae > Watersipora > Watersipora subatra. The sequence goes on from NC_088717.1 coordinate 20,316,112, forward strand.
ATCTAGGTATACTGCTACTCCTGGGAGGTCTTGTGTCAGTTGCTCCATGATTTCTTGAAAATACCCTGGTGCTGAGCTTATGCCAAAGGGCAACCTCTTCTGTAGTAGTACTCCTCGGTGTGTTGATAGTGCTAGTCGTCGTTGACTTTCTGGTGCCAACAATATTTGATTGTAGGCATCTGCTAAATCAATCTTTGTGTAGCAATAGCCTCCACCTAGTTTTCTGATTAGATCTTCTGGTAGTGGGATAGGTTTCCTATGTGTTTCTAGCTGATTATTGATAGTCTTGGAGTAGTCTCCACATACTCTGATCTTCCCTGCAGCTTGACCTGTTGCAGATTTGCGTACAGGTACAACTGGTGTTCCATACTGGTTGAATTGAGTTGGTTCCCATATGCCTTTAGCTACACCTGCTTCGTATGCTTGGTTTAGCTCTTCTGTCAAGGCAATAGGAACTGGTCTGGGTCGGCAGAAGACTGGCTTTGTTGAAGGTTTGAAGTTTATCTCTAGTTCAAAGTTCTTGAGACATCCTAGCTCGTCTTTGAATATTTCTGGAAATTCTTTGCACATCTCCTTACACTTGATTTGTAACCTCCCATCTGGCTGGTTCTCTGTGATTGTTGATACAAGGTTCTGTTGTAGCTTGTCATCAATAGAGATGCCTAGTTGCTGTATAGCAGTTCTTCCTAGTAGGTTGAGATCTTGTACAGCACTAATCACAAATGGTAGTCTGACTTCTTTCTGTGCATCCAATTGGGCAGTTAGCTCACATCTGCCAAGCGTCTCTATGAGATGTCCTGAGGCTGATTTGTAGTTAACTGTAGTAGGTTTTAGGTTTGGCTTTCCTAGCTTCTCCCATATCGATTTACAGATGAAGTTGTCACATGCTCCAGTGTCCAGTTCAAGTGTGAAGTTGTCTCCCTCCAGTTTGATGTTTTCAGCAAGTTTCACCATCTTGGTTGATGTGCATTCTATCATCTTTACTGGTTTTTCTGCTGCAGATGATTTCTTTTTCTTGCATGCTCTTTCTATGTGACCTTGTTTAGAACAAAAGTTGCAGGTGGCTGCTTTGAATCTGCAGTCATCCGCTGTATGGTTAGTTCGGTCACATCTGTAGCATAGCTTTCCTTCCTTCTGCTTGTCAGGTGTAGAGTTGTTTTTCTGGATTGGTTTGTATCTTGATTTCTGTTGAGCAACCTTGTTGACTTTAGACGAGTTTCCATAAACTGTCTCTTTGGCAACTTTAGCTGCTTCTTCTGTTTCCTGTGCTACCTGTATAGCTTTGTTGAAATTGAGTTCATTGTCCTTGACCTTGAAGAGAGATTTGAGAACTGCTTCATTGTTTACAGAGCAGATAAATCTTGTTCTGAGAGCCTCATCTAATGGATCTGTAATGTCTATGAAGGCACATGTAGTTGCATCCTGACGAATTCTGGCAGCTAACTCTTGAATAGTTTCTCCAGGTTTCCTCTGCATGTCACTCCAATACTTGTAACGCTCTCTAACAATGAAGCGCTTAGGGTCATACTGGTCTTTGAGAAATTCCAGTATTTCATCCATGTTGAGGTCGTTGATCTGCTTGGGTGTTGAAAGCTGAGCTGCCATATTACTAAGCTGCTTGTAGAGTGTAGGCTGTTGGTTGGTGAGAAAAGTGCCAGCAATCTTGTCTTGATGAATAGAATTTGCTGCAATGAATGTGTTGAATCTGTCTATGTAATCTGTTAGTAGCTCTGCTGTTGGGTCAAAACCTGGGAAGGCTGGAACAGCGGTTGCAGCTGTTTCTTGTTTCCGTTGTAGGTTTTGTAGTAGTAGCTCCATCAGTTTCTTATTCTCTTCCATTCTTTCATCTTGCTGACGTCTGTATTCCTCTTGTTGCTGCTTGAACTCCTCATGCTGCTGTTGTCTATGCTCTTCTTGCTGCTTTCTCTGCTCCTCTTGCTGCTGTCTCTGGTCCTCCTGCTGCTTCTGCATTAGCTTGATCAGGTCTGCTACTTCTGTCATTGTAGTGGTGCAATTTTGAACAGTTACTCTTGTAATAAACTAGAACTCTTTGTATCGATTTTATCAATGATAAAATCTGAACAAAACTCTTTGTAACTGTTCAAAAGAGAAATCCTTGTCGCCAATTAGCTTCTGTTATGTTTCTGCACAGAAGCAATTAAATAGAGTATTAAATTAGAGAAATGGTTTATTGCACACTCCAGAGACAACTGATTTGATAACAGAAAACCCAAGTATTTATGTGTTTGGTCATAGAAAAGCTTTGTAAAAAGCTACAAGCATTATTAATAGCTATAATGAGACAGTACTATATAATATTAGCTTGTATAAAGCTTTAGCTAAAAAGCATAATGTTTGTTGGCAAAGTACCAATAATACTTGGCACTTGCATGACAATAGACAAAGTGATTATAGACAGAATCACTCGATCCACATTTAACCCAAACAAAATATCGGTGCAACTAGCCACAGAACATATGAGAGATGAAGTCATAATGCAATGGAAACCAGAAATAATGTTTGGTTCTTCATCAATTAGAAAACCCACAAAAGACAGAATAAATAATGTAGGCATTGCAAAAGGAGTGCCGCTTGATATGCATGATGAAGATTTGAAGGCAGACATTGAAAAGTTGTACCCAGACACTAACTTTTAAAGGATGACTAAAGGTCCAAAAAAAGAAAGACTCAGAACTATTAAGATATACTATAAAAGTTCAGATAATCTAAACAAAGCAATAAACAAAAGTATAAAACTAGAAAGTCAAAACCAGTATGTCAGAGTAGAGCAAATGGTATGGACACCATATGTTCGCCAATGTACAAACTGCTGGAGACTTGGTCATCCAACTGGCCAATGCAAAAGCAGCGAAGCCTGTCCGCATTGTGGCAAAGATATAAGTGAGGGAGCACACATGACCTGCGCAGAACTTCCAAAGTGTCGAAACTGCAAAGGTTCACACAGTGCTGACCAAAGAAATATCTGCCAAGCTTTCCAAGAAAGGCTAGTCAAATTAATAAACAGACACAACCAGATTCAAAATGGCGACTAAAATCTGTCAGCTAAACATAAATGGTTTATCAAACAGCACAATTATGGCTCTAAATGAATATATATGGAGCAAAGATTTTGACATAATTTGTCTATCCGAGACAAAAGTAGAATGTTTGTCACCTACAGTATTTACCGGTAGAAAACATAATAAAACCAAATGTTGAAAACCCCAAGCAACGAGGTGTTGCAATCATTACAAAAGAGCACATAGAGATGACTAGATACCCTGATCTAGAACCTGCCTCAGCAGATATGCTAGTGTGTATAACTAAAATTGGAGGTCATCGATCAGTAGTCTGCTCAGTGTACTCTCCACCTAATAATCCAACCAAATTAACAGAAGTAATCCAAGCAATTCAAAATATATTAGGAAAAATGACACTCCTAAATGCGGAAAATTTATTGATTATCGGAGACCTAAATGCTCGACATGAAGCTTGGGGAGATCATTGCCACAATGGTGCCGGAGAAACCCTTCTTAGTGCTATCAGAAACTTTAAACTAGATATTATATACAAACATAACGCGCCAACATTCCTCTGTGACAATGGCTCTAGCCACATAGATTTGTTTATTGCTTCTGAAAACATAACAAAAGTCATCCGTCAACAACATGCAGACAGTTCTGTTGAACTGTTTACAGGAGCGCCTCGCAGAGGCCACATACCAATCATAACAGAACTTCATACTCACAGGATCCCTAAAGAACCATTGAAGTATTTCAAATGGGGCAAGGCTGATTGGAATAGTTTTGGCGCTATGCTAGAAGATCAAAATCGAAAGTTCATGGCAGATTTTACTACTGCACAAGATCCAATTGAAATCTGGGAAATGTTGAAAAATATCATGATCTACTGCAAAGATTCCTACATTCCATCAGGTACCATGAATGCACACAACAAACCATTCTGGAACAAAAAGCTATCTGAGCTGTCCACTCGTCTTCGGCAAATAAAATTACAATACAAATATCGTTCTTCATACAGCAATGGAGACCAGCTGGATAGTATTAAAAGTGAATTTAAAGAAGAGCTAAATGGAGCACAACAAACATATGTAGAGGAAAATACGAAGCAGCTAAATGAACAAAACAAAGATAAATTCTGGAAAAACTTTAAGAATGTTTTCTATACTAAAAAAGACAATCAAATTGGAGATATTCAAGATGATAAAGGGGCAATATTAACTGACGACAAAAGTAAAGCTCAGCATCTTTTCCAATACATATTTGGGAAAGCAGATGCAAACGACACTACTGTACTTGATGAAGCACTTCTGCCACAATCTTTTTCCACCGAGTATGCAACTCATTCAAAAAGACTTAACAATCCTATCACAATGGACGAAATATCGAAGGCTATAAAAGCACTCAAGACTTCAGGCAAAAGTGCTGACTTCGATGGTATTCATCCTAAGATGCTGAAACAAGGCAATAACTTCTTTCTCATTGCCTTACACTGTCTCTTCAACACAATCCTAAAAACACACGCCTGGCCCTGGAGCATTTCAAACAAAGCTATTTTTATAAAAAAGCCAGGGAAAAACTGCTACAATTCAGCAGGTTCATTCAGACCTATAACCATTAGCTCCCATGTTGGTAAAACCTTTGAAAGAATATTAGAACAAAGGCTCCGAAATATGGTAGAAACATTAGACATACTTCCCAGGACACAATATGGCTTTAGAGAGGGAAGGAGTACCCATGTATATCTTCTGCAACTGATTACGGGAACAACACAACTTTTAAAGAACAAAAGACATAGCTCGGCTCTCTTCCTAGATCTGCAAAAGGCGTTTGACACAGTTGGACACCAAGAAATGATATACAGATTGAAAGAGATAGGAGTTAATGGAAACTTCCTCCAAGTAATCTCTTCTTTCCTAACAACTAGAGAAATACAGTTAAAAGTCAACTGTTACCTGCACACCCCGTGAAATGTGAGGTAGGCCTCCCACAAGGAAGCGTACTATCACCGCTCTTATTTATTCTTTACATAAGAGATATGCTGCAGAATGTGCAGGGAACAGGCTTGCAATATGCAGATGACTGCACTATTCTCATGTCTGGTAAAGACTCAGCAGAATTGCAAAATATCTGCCATTATAACTGCCAGCAAATTCAAACATGGATGAACAAATGGAAGTTGACAATCAACTTTGAAAAAACAGAACTGGTAGTATTTAACGGACAACTTAATCCACCATCTATGGGATCAAACACCATTCAGATATCAGGCCACTCTAAAGTGCTTGGAATAGTTATAGACAAAGAAATGTCGTTCAAAAGACAATACGGTAACAGCATCAGAAGCTTGGAACAAAAAATGAACATACTGAAACCTTTCATATACTCAGGCCTCAAATGTAGTACTGCGAAAAGTATTCTCACCCAAGTTATATTGCCTAAGTCATTACATGCAGCATATTTATGGGACATTAGTAAGAAAATAACAATATCACAACAGTTAAAACTAATTCTTGGAGCACATTTTAATCCTCCCACAGAGTCTCTACACTTGCTTATCAACATTCCACCAATAGATCTACTCTACACAAAACAAAGACTCCAACTGATGAAAACCTTAAGCAAAACTAAGTGCACATACATTCTGACTCACACTCCCAAGAATCTGCTCACAAAAATGTTCATAGCAGATGCACAAAAGATTGTCCCTAGAGGGACTAATCTAGATGACATCAATCCGAAATTTTTTTCAAAAAATAACATTAAAAAATGCATTCAACGGGAATGGACACGCCGACATAAAGCACAAATGGCAAACGGACTCTGTCCTTACGGGCTTATTTCACATCTACCCATTGATCACTTGACATTACAGCCACTTCCAATTAACAAGACAAGAGAAGAGCTAGGAACACTATGTGACCTATTGACAGGTCACTGTGCCCTACAACTGTTTCAATATAGAGCTAAACTAACGTTCAGCCCAGTGTGCACTTGTTTAGAAGATGAGGAAACAGTATTACACTTCCTCTATCACTGTAAGGACTACAAAGTAGTCAGAACTCGCACAAGTCCAGATGCAAACAACTGGCAAACAGTTATTGAATACATAAGTCTTACTAAAAGATTACCACCTTGACTAACCCCACATAGATATGCCCTGGTCAGGCAAAAAATGGACTATTACCTCCACCCTGGATTGGCTATCAGTGAAATCAGCTACATAGTCATGAACGGGTGCTTGAGGTTTGGGTATGCGGTGACTAGGGCCGCGGACCCAGACCAATAAGAAGGACCTGAAATCTCATCAAAGACCCGAATACTCAACATAGTAGTAATATATATAGATACTCAAACCGAACACTTTCATTATATAGCTTTAGTGCAACAATATATTCATTTTTATTAGCATATTATCTGACAATCACTTAGCGCATTTTTATCAAATGCCACATAGAGTAATACATTACAGTACAAACACTCATATATATTATAATAATATATAACAGTTTCTTTTTATCTTGCCTGCAAATAGAGGGGTTGTTGTTTTCTTAATTCTATATATAAAATAAAGATTTCTCTCTATCGCTCATGGAACTAACGATATTATTATTGTTTACCTGGGACAAGGACTATGGCCGACACGGCTTTTAGTTAGTTTTTATCGTGTACGGGAAAGTTTACCCGGGTTTTGCCCGCAATTGGTAATATAAAAGATGCTCGAGCTTTATAATGGGCAGTGGTGTTTAGATACGATAAAATACAAGTATTTTACCCGCAACAAGTCGTATTTATTAAACCAGATTATTATCCGGGGGGGGGGGGGGTAATTGGATACAATCCGGTATTTATTTTAAGAACACTAAAACCGGACTACACTATATTAACAGGGCCGTTGTCCGGACTACCGCAATGCAACACTCAGTGGTCAGGTATAATTGCAGTGGCTCAAAACCTGGTCAGTTTTTGGGTCGTTTTGTAGGGGTGAAGCTTAATCCGGAAATACAAAAGCTTTTAAGTTAGTCGGACTGAGCCAGTGTCGTATAGTTTCACAGAGCCCCGTGACCAAGAGCCGGAAACAAAAACGCTTGATTCCAAACAAACCCGATCGACATACTGATCTATAATGGAATATTCTTACCTCGCTCTCAACATCTCACTCTTTTGCATTTACTTTACTTTATTACAAAAAATTACTGGTAGTTTCTTGTAGAAAATTTTGTCTTTTTTCAAATGGTGTATAATACAACAATCAATTTCATAGCGACTGCCAATGGGATTAATTTTTGTTGGTTAGTGTTGCGGCCTCTCCATTATAACTTATATAAAACAATAGTGGGCGCGGCTTATTTGTTTGGAGCCATGCGAGCTCCGATATGCGCATCCGTTAGCAACGAAACTCTGTGAAGTTATACAGCTCTGTACTGGCAGAGTCATATAGCTTTACAAAGTCTCGCGACCAAAACCGGAAACAAAAACGTCGGATTCCAAACAAACCGGATCGACATACTGATCTCTAATGGAATATTCATACCTCGCTCTCAATACCGCTCTTTTTTGCATTTACTTTACGTTTTTACAAAATCGTTATTAGCAGCTTTTTGTAGGAAATTTGGTTTTCTTTCAAATGGTTCATGATACAACAATCAATTTTAAAGCGACTGCTAATGGGAGTAGTTTTTGTTGATTAATGTTGCGACCTCTCCATTATAACTTATATAAAAATAGTAGGCGTGGCCTGTTTGTTTGGAATCGAGCAAGCTCCCGTATATGCTTCTGTTAGTCGCGGGACTCTGCGAAACTATACAGCTCTGGACTGAGCCACAGTTAGTCGTTTTCAGCCACTGCAAACGTTGAGTTGTCGAGATATCGAGTAGTTATCTTTTTGTTTAACAAAATATCACGTAAGCATCTTTTTCAAGCAAATTTTTAATTACAAATATGAGTTATTTTAGCAAATTAACATAAAGTATTTACATAGTGTACATTTACATTTTATCGTAGTTTTTTCTTGTTTAAAATAAATGGTAACATTGTTATATGTGTTATCGAAGTATTTGACTTACTTGACAGCACAATAACATCAATGATTAATGACTACAAGTTCCACTTCAATCTAAACTATGCTAATGTGATTTATTATGTTTAGGTAATGGTTGCCAAGAGTGTGAGTATGGAACTTGACCCAGATCTTTGTGCAAGCCTAGCTATGTTGAATGTTAAAGGTGGACTATGACAATCAATTATACTTTATTCTTATGAACCAAAACCCAATAGGCCCTACACAAGTAGCAAAATTCTAGAATATAAGATAGATAACAAGTAGTAAAAAGCTAAGTAATATATAAATCTCTTACGCCAACAGCAAGCTTGTGTCTGCCCTTAAAGCTCAGTCTTACACGTCTGTAGGTGTCACTGCCAAAGAGGCTGAGCTACTAAAAAACGTTAGCTTTTATAGGCATTTAGGATAGCCTGAGGACGGGTATATATAATGTTCGTATCATATACTATGTTGTAGGAGTAAGTCCATTGGAAGGAACACTGTCTTTGGATACGTCACATGGAGAGTGCCGAGATTGTGGCTGGATGCTAGGATTGCGTAATATTGTTTCCGTCAGCACCGTAATATGTCATGGAAAAATACCGGCCAAGGGTGAGGGTAAGTTCAGTTATTTTTGGTAGTGCTTGGAGATGGGTGGATAGATATAATTACTCCCAAAGTCCTTGGCGGTTTCCACAGGCGGTGTTGACGGTGTTGACTCATCAGTTTCCAAGATTGATGTATTCTAATTCTGACATTTCCAATTAGGGAATCTTTTGATGTCTCTTAGGCGTCTCGATGCTTGTACGAATTATATGCTTGTACGGCGGTCTGGCTACATTCCCTGCTGGTATCTTGTTTTCGAAGTATTTCCATACAACAACATGCTCACGAAACGGAAAGAATCTTCTCAAAAATTCTACACCATTAATTATTCTGTATTCGTTTATATTTGAAAAATAGTTTTATGTTTTTTTAATACAAATACACTTTTGTAAAGCGGTATTACATGAAATATTGAAAAGTTACGATTATGTTCTGAACAAATAAAATGCACATTAAAACGATTGTCCACTTTGTTACCATTCTGAGAGCCTAAAGTGATTCTATTTAATTTCACTGTAAATATTGATATTAGCATCTCGTTAGGCATTGATTGTAAAAATGAAGGCAACAGAAGACAACAGTTTCTTATCTTTACTGTATTTGCTGCAAGCACACACTTTAACAACTAACTTTGTATTACTCCTAAGTCTCAACTGTAGCACCTTTTGAAACAACAACAGTATGTAGCTACCAAAGGAACAACCATTTAATTGTGTATCTCAAATTTTATTTGAACTTGTTTCTACAATGGTGCGTTGTAAGTAGCACTGCCAGGCCTAGGCTGTATCTCATCTGTTTGGTTCACAAGAAATGTAGGAGAGGAGGAAAGGTAAAGCAAATTTTTGTAGTCTCCTGCAATGCAGGGCAGTTATATTTTTGGACTAAACAGCCTGCCTGTGATCAGTAGTCCTCAGTAGTCAGAGTCGGTCACTGCTTGCAATTTGTCTTAAAAAAATTAATTGAAATGCACTACATATTCATATTGCTTCAACCCTAAAAGAAGACCTCAGTGGGTCATCATGTATTCATAACTGACTTCTTATATTCGTCATTTCATCTTCTATATAGGCATACCTACAGGCCTCCCGTGCCTGTAGTCGGCAATCGTGTCGGTAGGCTATCGAAGCCTTGATAACTGAATGACATGATTGCTGACGACAGTCAACTTCTACGAAGAGCCTGAGGGCCTACCAATTATTTTTTTAATTGCAGTGCATTTAAACATTATGCCACTTGTTCTTGCCTCATCGTTAGACGAGGCTGAGCAAGCCATCAATGCCCATGAAATCAAATATGGCAACAAGTTTTACACATACCATAAGGACGGCATATTCAACAAGCATGAAAGACTTATTGAAGGTAATCTCGCACTTTTTCTTCACTGCCTAATTTGTGATCTTGTGTTGAAAATGAACATTTTATACCTCGGATATTTTAGTGTAACCTTGATTGTGAAGTGTAACATTGATTGTAAAATGTAGGCCTAGGCTTGGTTGTTGTGCAATAGAAGTACATGTCAATAGTAGCTTATATGTTTTTATGTTGCAGTTTTATGAAGCCCTTTTTGGTTTGTTTTTGTACCATGTGATCTATGACATCACAGGCCCTACTTGAAGCAGAGTTGACACAATTTTCATTGGTTCACTAGCAACTCACACTGGATACACACCATCTACTTCTCAGCAATAAAGAATTACTCTCTATAGACACTCAACTCTTAAGCACAGACATGCAGTGGATTACAATCAAGCTTATAGTGCAGCCTTGATTAGAAGATATACATGGGCTTCAATGTACAAGCATTGGCATGCAATTGAAATGACATTAAAAATCATTGTATATATTAATAACTACAATCAAGCAAGCAATAAATGTATCAAGCATCATATACATGCAGCAGTTAGATCTCAATTGAGTGTTAGCAATCAAGTAAGGCTAAAAACCTACAACGTCTTCAGCCAATGAATCTAAAAAATCTGTACCATGTTTCTTAATTTTAAAATTTTATCTGCTCTAATTTAGCAAGGTGAAGATATTTGGAGAGGTAAGAACGTCATTCATGACAGTCAAGGCTATTTATGCATGTATGGCGAAGAAAAAGAGTATGGCGAAGAAAAAGAGTATGGTTGCATATACGGCCCTGAAAGACAGCAAACCCAGAAGGAAAAGTACAAAGAACAGCGGAGGGTAAGTTACCGGTACACCAAGAATATTTTACTCAGCCTATTATAAGGGATATTTTTGGACAGCAAAACTCGGTCATTGTTATGTCCAATATATTTAGACAGGGCTATCCTTCCATGTCTTTGCAAATGCACAGATAGTGTAGTATGGATTTTACATAGATATGATAAATAATATTTATTACTTTAATGGATTTTAATTTGTCTAATTTCTGAAATAGCTATCTTGTAACAAAAGCACGCGTGCAAATTTATATTCTTGTAAGCTTGAAATCAGAGAATGCAGTAAATCTAAGTCTACACTACTGTTAGGGTTGCGACATGTCTAAGCTGTATTCGATACTTTGCTTTCGGGCTCACAGTACATCAAAGTTCAAAAACATTTTTTCTTATTTTAATTCATCTACACTCTCATAGAAATTTGGTAGAATTGCAAAGAAACAAGGACTTGATTGGAATGCTCAGATACCATATCCTTGACCCAATAGCCAGTGAAGTTTACGGCAATCTGTCTTATTTTTTTTGAGAATTTCTCATCCCAAGGCCTCACACATGCGCCAGATAGTATTATATCGCAGTTCACACCTTTGGTTAAACTTGGACGTAATATTTTATTTTACATTTAATATTTCACACCTAAAATTTGCAAAAACAATCATTAAAAGCAAGATAAAATGAATGCTTATTTTGGAGCTCTGGCAACAAGGCCTTTGTTTGGACTCTTTTGGCAATTTGAATTTAGTTAGATTGTGCCCACAAATATAAATATGCTATGCATGTGCATAAATTCATATATGTTGTCACATGGTGTCGATATACATAATTTACGTATTGTTTACATTTTTAGTCACAGAATCCAACAAAGAGACCGCATCCTCAAGACAATACATCTGATAGTAACACTGAGGTACTCACTCACATAACCAGCAATAAAACTTTAGGCAAATCGTGCAATATTAATTATGGTTAAATGTGGAATTTCATTGGTAGGCGGATCTTCAAGCCATTTATAGCCCTAGATTAGTAGCTAGAAAAACGTGAAGTTATAGTAGGATAATGCAGAAGAACCCCTTGTGTAGGCAGGATTAGGTTTTAGAAACAAATTATTTGCTGCCAACTGCGATATTTGTTAAGTTGCCTGTTCACACCCAGCCAAACGTTCAATGCCTCGAGCATTCTGATTTATAGCTCAAGATAAGGAGGAAATTCAGTGCTTGCTCAGGACGGGTAGGAGTAAGAGCAGAGGCTATGCGAGCTTCCATAGATGTGGGGAGCATCTACGAAACGCCACAAACAACAGCATTATAGATGTAACTCAGACACCTGATGTTACTTTCATACCTAACAGTCCAGTGAGTGGTAATATTCAGTAACTCAGTTTTAAAATTAGAACCCTGTTGCATGATGCTTTCGTGTCACTTTAGTGTAAGTGCTCAGTGTCTGAATTGGAGAGAGTTGTGCAACGATGCTCCCAAATCTTTGATTCCAGATTTGTGAAGCATAGCAAATCGCTGGCATGCGTTTTGCTCCAAATCAAATCACTTAGAAGGGTGACTGTTCAGCTTTTAAATAAAATGAAATTAAAACCGTCATCCACTATGTAATTGATGGTTTTGATTTAATTTACAAGCTGGGTAATCCATTTTTATGGTGCTTTGATGCCAATCTCATGATTGGTGATTTAATGTGATTTGCAAATCTCTAATCAGGATTTGGGAGCATCTGTGAAGTTGTTATCAACTCTTTGAGAAATTGATAACAAGGTGCCACAACACCATCCGATTCGTAGACTGAGTACTTGGACTAATGTCGCTGTTGTCTTCTACAAGTCAACTCTATGGGCTAAGTCGGTTGAGCAATGTAGGATCGGAGAAGATATATGAAGCCAGGAACTAATTGTGAAATAAAACTACTGTAAAAACAGTAATAAAGTCAGGAACTAGCAAAAGCAGATTTGCCCAGTTCTTTGAGATTGCCAAATTAATTTCCAGCTAATCACAATGTCCAATGTAACTTTGCAATCTACTTCATTAAATTAATAAATAATATTCCTGTCAAAATCAAAAATCGTCGCAAATAATGCCACTTGAATACTGCATTCACAGTACTTAACAAGTTCAAGGAGATGTAAATACACATGCTATGATTGTTTTTATTTTAGATCGAGGATCTCCAAGAGGAGTTTGCAGGGAGTAAGAAATGACAGAGCATAAATGCTTCCTGAGGCTTTCTAATACATGCAATATCTAGATAGGCATAGAACAAGTTTGTTCCCTATAGCTGTGGGTGAACTGGCAATGAAGGGAGGGCACGCCAGAGGGCATCTGGCGTGCCCTTCACCTCATTGCCAATTCATCTGCAGCCATAGAGAACAAACTTGTTCTAGATAGGAATACTTTTATATGCAAAAACTCGAACTGTTTCAGCTTGTACTGTGCTCAATTTTGAGTGAATATATTGATCAAATTAAAACATACCTGCATACTTAAAACATTCAGGATTTTCAACACTGATTTTTTTTTAAATAACTTAAACTTATATTCACTTATTTTCACATATCTACATGTAGTATATGTAGCCCTTTTCTACTCTGTTATTCTGTTCTCATTTGTGCTTGTTAAAGGCCTTTTATGGCTTTGGTGCTGATGTGGTAGTAATTAAGTTATGTGCAACATTTTCTTTTTATATCAAATAAAGTAAAATTATTAATCTTTACAATTTATCATGATAGATTCGTCTGATAACTGAAACAACCTACTTCCCATCATTGTTCCAGTGGTCCATCACCAGACATTTTGTCATTGCGCATCGACTTTTCAAACAATGTATGTTGTACAACGTCAGCAATGCCAATAGACATACATCATGCTAAAGGTTTTGTGTGTGCTGCCCTCTGATTTTCCAGAATTGGCTACATTGTGCTTGTGGAGGTAACGGGAAAGCTGCTAGCAATGAGGCACAACAATTGCCACATGCATTATTTATATTGGAGCAAGAAAATACATCATCATGCCAACAGTAAAAAAATATTTTTTGCCGAACAAATCAAGAAAATTCTTTTTTGTCGCACAATGCTGTACATCAGGGGTGTCAAACTCATTTTCACCGAGGGCCACATCAGCATAATGGCTGTCCTCAAAGGGCCAGATGTAACTTATAATTGTAATGAAATGTAATCGAATAATATAAAATAACTTAAACTAGTCTTTGATATTAAATAACTCTTGACTTTATTACTTAAAGTTGCAAACAGAACAGTTGCACAGCAAAATATGCAAAACACTTGTTTTCGAAAAAAATCAGAAAAGTTACACAATACCCATCAACATGGGCATACTTTCAGTAAAATCAAAAATTGTGAGCTGCTAAGAACATGAATTTGTTAGCATACACACATTAAATCTGCAAACATTAAATAATTGCAACAGCAGCAACACAAAATCAATATGTAAGCAGCAAAAAATCAAAAAATTATTTGCTATTTGCTGAAACAAAGTTAGACTTGCACCAAAGAAATTACAAAATATACAGAGTTTGACTAAAATTAGTGCTTTATTACATACAATACAAAGTTATGAATAATAGTTATACATGTACAGTTAGTCATGAACATGAAAATCACGAAACTATAATTTCGAATTTTTCCTCGCGAGTATTATTGTCAGAGTTGGAAACGGTGAAAGTTAGAGTCTGTTGCAAACAGTGTAACGAAAGGCAGCAACCACACTAGCATTAGTGTTGGAAGCACTGACAAGCCAGCTTGGGAGTCAATGTGAGAGTCAGCGGAGATCGGAATGTAGGTCAGCGTGAGAAGCTACAGAGATAGGAGGCCAAAGCATCAGATATGACAGCTAGGAATGCATGATTGATTGAAGCGCTGACAGGTCAGCGTGAGAAACAACGGGGATAGGAATGCATCAGCGTTAAATGCATTGGAGCGTTACGAGGACAGCATAATAGTAGCTTTGAAGCATTGCCACCCAGCTGCCACAAACAGCATACTAAATGATGTACTGATGAAAATATTAAGCATATTAGCCCTTTAACGTCTTTAACCATTACAACTGATGAGAGACATTAACAAACATGATAGATGTACCCCCCCAGTTATGATTATCATCATTACGTATGACGGAGATGTGTTACCATCTACAAATCAATTATAATTGCCACCACTACCTACGAAGAAGAACAATACATCACAAGAACTATCCATTATTATTTGGCAGAGTGACAACAAGCACAAGCAGGGACACATATACTCTACATCAAACCATCAACCGATCGAGTATTTACAACACTTTTATATGTATAGCTTATCTCATCATTTATTATAGATAAAATGACTTTGTGAAATCATAATATAATTGCGCATGAATTCTAATGTTTTGAAAAACAAAAAAAATTATGTAATAACTATAGAATGCATCACATGAAATATGAATATCTCTTTTGCCTTATGTTAGATAGATAACTATACGTGTAGCTGTCTCAAGATGAGTATTATAGCAAAAGCCATTCCTTTTAATCAGCTAGTGATGGTTTTCAGGTTATGGCCATTTTTGTAGAAAATATCGACTTAGTCTCTTAGCTTATTGACTTGTTAGCTTATTGGGATTCCCAACATCGTCATGGAATCCCAAAAAGATGATGTCAGATATCAGCTGTCAGAAAGGAATGCTGGTTGACATCGGAGTTACTAAAAATAGACATTACAGGAATGTTAAAAGATACGCAAGAATGAACTGAGGCAGCCAATGAAACTTGTCAACAATCAGAGAATGAGTATATAAGGAGGAGCTGGCAGCAAGCCAAAGCATGGGGGAACTGGCAGCGAGCCAGAGAAAGCAGAGCGCATCTGGCAGCGAGCCAGAGAAAGGCAGGGCAATTGGCAGCAAGCCAAACAGAAAAAAAGGGGCGCATAGAGAGAGGCTAATATAAGCCCTATTAGCCTGCAGCAGATAGCCTGCAGAGGATAACCCTATTGAGGAGGATAAACATACAACAGAGCAATTTACCCCAGGAGTTGGGAAGCCAGGAAAAACTACTAAGCCCTGAGAAAATAGAACACATTCTGCCTCCCCCTGCCAGCAGAAGGAGCCATTGCTACACGCTGCTTCACTACACACATCGCAGACACGTAACTATTAAACTTAGAAAGGCCATAACCAATAGGGCTAATTACATTTACACAAGCATACTGTTATTTTTGCTTGCTTTGGGCTAGTTAGAATTGACAGCATTGTTATTTTTGATCTGCTAAAGAAAATAGAGTTTGCAGACACTAGAGAACAAACCACTGGCACATTTTTGTCGTTATTAGATAATTGCCTACAATCAGTAGTAGGCCGTGCATCTCAATACTACTCGTGTTGAACTTTGATACTTGGGGCTCATCATTGCAGTAACGAGCTACTGTCAAAACAAATTGCAACTAGGACTAAAAGGAGTGCCCATCTTCATTGATTGAGTTGTTATTTCTATTTGGCCTTTTAGCAGCAGTCTGATTTTTGTGGGGCAGAAGTGCCACTTTGTCTGCGGTCAAAATTTGTCTTGGGAGAAATTTAACTCAAGGTCCAGAGGCTAACCATTACACATAGAACCATAGAACCATAGAACCATAATATTATTACTATCAGAGAAAACACAAAAAAACAATACAGTTTTTTTTTATTCTCATTTCTGAGATTATCAATTTAAAAAAAATTCAAATATTATCAACTATTCTTATTATCACTGCCAACATCATTAAATATTAAATATTTAATATTAATAAATCTTAATTCTTTCTTAATCTTAAATTTTTCACAAATTTCTCCCCTGACATTATCTTCATAGCATAGCAAATCTACATCCTAATATAACTCAAATAAACTGTCATAAACATGTTTCAAAGAATAAAATTATGTTCAGTAACTCTGTTCTTGACTTTTCAGACTTCAGGGGCCGCTCTAAGAATGAATATGATCCTATCGAGATTGAATAACTTTTGTCTGACTACAGTTGACAGCCTAAAAAGTGCATTTTTATTCGAGTGTAACGATGCAAATTGAAAAAATTAAAAGTTAGTAAAAACTTCGAAACATTAAAAATAATGTTTCAATTTGGTTTATGCAGTCTTTCACTGTCTTACCCCTTCTGAATCTGCATATTTACTTCTCGAGTTGAAAAAAATTGATCGCGAACGATAAATTTTAAAGTGACAGCGATGATTTTCGGTTCAGTAGATGTCGAAATGGGCGTAGTAATTTAGTTATAACCTTTGCCAGAGAGATCATTAAGGTATATATGTGCGTTTGTTTGATTGGCCAGAAAAAAAGTTTTTCTGACTAATCAAAATTATTCTCATGTAATGTAAAAATAACAACACAAGGAATAGACAAAGTTTAGAGGCAAGATAACTCGCGTTGGTGTGCCTAGCAACGTTATAAATACGGGAGAATGAGTCCCGGGCGAATGAGTAATTAAGCCCTCGCGGGCCACATAAAATGAGGTGGCGGGCCAAATTTGGCCCGTGGGCCTGAGTTTGACACATATGCTGTACATAAATAATAAATATATAAGCAAATTGACAAATGAATACCTACAGAGTGTGGTCTTGTTCAAAATCTAAATAAAGTTAGTTGTTGAAGTCGGTGTTTGCATTAAAGATAAGATAGACTAATGTTTTCTGTTGCCTTTTCACAATCTTTGTCTTACGATACGCTAACATAAATAGTTACACTAAAATGAAATAGAATCTTCTTTAGCTCTCAGAATGGTAGCAAAGTAGACAATTGTTTCAATGTGCATTTTATTTGGTTAGAACATAATCACAAATATTCAATAACTTATGTAATACCGCGTTACATACATGTAAGTGCAATCATATTACAATGTATGTAAGATATTTTTCATACACACTGTATAAACAAATACAGAATAATTAATGATGCATTTTTGAGAAGATTTTTTTCCGTTTCGTGAGCATGTTACTATTTCGTCTTAACACGACAAAACTACGATAAACAACTGTGTGAATACGTTATGCTAGTTTGATGAGAGATCTCATATTTTTGAATAAAGATTTGCCTAAAACGATGTTTATGCTTTATTTTGTTACAAAAAATAAAAAGATTACAGAATCAATTTCTGACCGACTAAACATTGACACTCGTCGCTTAGTGCCGACCATAGAGTTATCTCCCCCTAGAGTGATAACTACACGAGCGTTTCCGGTGCCAACAAGAAGCGTTTAGGCCACGCCTCTTTTTTGTGCTAGTCAGTCGTAGTGATTGACTAGATCAATAACATCAGCCATGAGAAGGGTTAAACAAGGATCATGAATTCCAGCTGAGATAGTAATTAATGCTCATATTAAAGAAATGATGATTATAGTTTATCACTTTAATATATTCTTATTATTTAAAGCAATTCAATACCTACCAGGGATTGCTAAACATATTATGGAAATGTTTACTTTTTCATTTCCATAAACATAAATATTTCCATAATTTTAGGGAAATGGATATGGAAATTTTATTTTACAAGTATGGAAATAGTATGAAAATGGAAATAATATGGAAATGAATTATGGTAATCCTATGGAAATGGAAATAATATGGAAATTAATTATGGAAATGGAATTAATATGGAAATGAATTATGAACTTTTATGGAAATGGAAATAATATGGAAATGGAAATAATATGGATTTGGAAATACTATGGGAATGAAGTAGGGAAATGGAATTAATATGGAAATGAATTATGGAAATGGAAATAATATGGAAATGGAATTAATATGGAAATGAATTATGGAAATGGAATTAATATGGAAATGAATTATGGAAATGGAAATAATATGGAAATGGAAATAATATGGAAATGAATTATGGAAATGGAATTAATATGGAAATGAATTATGGAAATGGAAATAATATGGAAATGGAAATAATATGGAAATTAATTATGGAAATGGAATTAATATGGAAATGAATTATGGAAATGGAAATAATATGGAAATGGAAATAATATGGAAATGAATTATGGAAATGGAATTAATATGGAAATGAATTATAGAAATGGAAATAATATGGAAATGGAAATAATATGGAAATGAATTATGGAAATTGAATTAATATGGAAATGAATTATGGAACTTTTATGGAAATGGAAATAATATGGAAATGAATTATGGAAATGGAAATTGTGACATGCACATAATCCCTGATACCTACATGACTTGCCAAGGCACTGAATAGATAGTGAGTGAAAGTGAAGGTAATGCAAGCAGTTACTCATAGGTAACATACATAGTTATACTGGGGTTGTATTACATTGATGTGATGGGAAGCTAATCAACTGCCATCAACTATGAGCTGTACTACTCGGTGTTGCCCGAGTAATAAAAAAGTATTTGGACAAAAAACTTATTTTTATATAACATTTACTATTCTAACTTTTAAACTTCATATCATGAGAAAATATTTTTAAGCAGTTTAAATGAATTAAGATGAAAAAGAAAACAACTCTAAAGGTTTGCAAGCTTTTTCAAACAACTACAACTTTTAAATTTCATATCATGAAAGAAGTGTTTTGTTGAAATAAATTAGGAAAAAAATAAAACTGTAAATGTGTTTAAATGTAAAATAATTAGCAAGTAATGGCTAAATATAATCTGTTTAGCTATGATTACAATGGAAAATTATTTAATAAATAAGGTAATAAAAAGTCTATTTTATTTTTATATAATTATAGTTAGTAGAATTAAGTATAATTTATTTTTATTTAACATATAACAACATTTACCACTTTAACTTTCAAACTACATATTATGAAAAGTGTTTTGTGTAATTGAAATAAATGAAGAGAAGAGAGAAAATAAAAACAACTGTAAATGTTTTCAAGCTTTTTCAAATAACTACAACTTTTAAATTTCATATCATGAAAGAAGTGTTTTGTTGAAATAAATTAGGAAAAAAATAAAACTGTAAATGTGTTTAAATGTAAAATAATTAGCAAGTAATGCTAAATATAATCTGTTTAGCTATGATTACAATAAAAAATTATTGTAATCATAGCTAATTTTTATTACTTTATTTAATAAATAAAGTAATTCTCAACTACTTTTTTATTACTTTATTTAATAAATAAAGTAATAAAAAGTCTATTTTATTTTTAAATAATTATAATTTAGTATAATTAAGTATAATTTATTTTTATCTAACATATAACAACATTTGCCACTCTAACTTTCAAACTTTTTGCTTGCTTACATCAAGCAAAGATGTCCACTAACTAGTGGACATCTTTGCTTCAAGCTAGTCTATGTATTTGATTGATATGTATTGAAATCTAATATTACATGCAAGGGCTGTTTGTGAACTGAGGTGACAATGAATCACTCTATCACCATACAATGTCAACACTTTCAGTTGATGGCAGTCGATTAGCTTCCCATCACACCAATGTAATACAACCCCAGTATGACTATCTATCTTATCTATGAATAACCAATGATATACAGCCCCTCATGTGTGGGGGCTGTATATCATTGGAGTAACTGATTGCATTAACTCACCTACTTAACACTGTCTATTCAGTGTCTTTGCAAGTCATGTAAGTATTGAATTGCTTTAAATAATAAGCATATATTAGAGTAATAAACTATAATCATCATCTCTTTAATATGAGCAATAATTAGTGTGCAAATTAATGATCATTCTCACGGCTGATGTTATTGTTCTGTCAATCACTACGAGTGACTAGCACAAAAAAGGGGCGTGGCCTAAACGCTCCTTGATGGCACCGGAAACGCTCGTGTTGTTGAATGCACAGTTATCACTCTAGGGGGAGATAACTCTATGGTGCCGACAACACATTTGCATTTCCGGGTTATGCTCCACCTCTACAAAACGACCCAAAAACTGACCAGGTTTTGAGCCACTGCAATTATACCTGACCCGAAGGCCAACATAGTCAATTAAAACAGGTAGTAACGGACCGGGTACAACTTTAAAGGCAGTTGGCCGCAATCCATTACAAAGCTGTACGACTATGGTACTTCGTTATCAATTGGGCATGCGTAGAACGGAACCGGATAAGAGCATTAGAGGCAGATCGGAGCAAGGTACGCAGCGCAAAAGAGGCGCATCACCGATATCATACCTATGCTAGTTCAGTTGTTCCAATACTGGACTCCTCGAAACCTGCAAGACTTGTATTTTCGTGAGTTTCTTGTTAGTTTTTGGATCATATACCAAGCTGGCTAAGGACTGTACAGTTCTTATTGAATTAAGAGTCAGGTAGTGAGATATTGACTCGTTCGTTACAGTTTTACCTAAATCTGTGTGGGTTTTTTAAACGAATGCTTGTGATGTTGAATTAAATTTTCAAGATGTCTTCCTGATTTAATTTATTACGAAGTGGCCCTTTCGTCACTGTAAATGTTACGAACATATTTTAAGCGCTGCTAAGAAAAGCAGTAAGGCCCTCGGAATAATCCGAAGGTGCCTTTTTAATGCAGATACTTCAACCAAAATAGTTGCCTTCAACACAATTGTTAGAGCATTACTCGAGTATGGCAGCCAGCTATAGTCACCCCACACTAAGTCTCTGACAGTCAAGTTGGCAGCCATTTAAAGGAGCGGTTGTCGGGTGTATGTTTAGACCAGGTCTCATGGATAGTGTTTGTTTCAGAAACTTGATCAGGTTTCAGGGCATGTATCCGGCAGACTGCCGTGGTCTATTTCCGCATTAACACCTTATAATAATTATGCAAACAGGAAACATCTTCCCCTTTTGAAAACCATAACCTATATAGATATTGTAAACATAACTGTCAACTATATGATATAAAGGAACAAGGTTACTAAGACTGATTGTCCATATTAGGAAAATAAGGCACATGGCAAAATACAAACTGAAAGCATAAAACTAAAAACAACAAGGATCAGTGCGAAATTTTGGAAACCTTCCAATAAAAGCTGCTTTACACTTTCTCTATCAACCTAGTGGGCGCTATGACCTTGCGGCCATAACGGGTGACTGGTGGGGGCTTTGGGCCGACTACAGGCGTTGCCATACTAGGTGAATCTAACACCTGGCTGCCTGTATTATTATCAATCCCTGGTGTCAAATCATCAGTATCTGCCTTTGGTATCCACTGCAAATGCCTTCTATTGCGCCTATACTTTTGGCGCTCTACAATGTATGAACGAGGGCCATTCGCCTCCCCTGTTACTGTCAAAGGCTCTGACCAGGTCTTTTCAATGTAATCTCTCATCCTAACTTGATCACCTGGATTTAGCGGAAGCAACGGACGAGAGCCTTGATTGTATCTATTGGCTGTCCTTTCATTATATCGAGCATCTCATTCACGCACATCCTCCTCTGTCATACTGGTTGGCGTCATGTTCTGTGGTAGCGAAGGCATTGTAGTTCTGATAGGACGCCCAATCATGAGCTCAGCTGGCGAGACACCTGTAGCCTCAATAGGAGTGGCTCTATATACCATGACAGCTAGTAAAGGATCCTCCTGATCTAATATGCGTTTGACAGTCCTTACACTACGCTCTGCTAGTCCATTTGATTGAGGATATTTTGGTGACGAAGTAAAGGGCACGAAACCATACTTGTTAGCAAATTCATGGAAGGCTTTGCTGCTATACTGTGGACCATTGTCACTGACTATCTTTACAGGCACACCCCACCGAGAAAATACTCCTTTAAGCCTGTTAATTAGGGCTTCACTTGTGGTCTCTGCCAGGTGCACCAGTTCTATGTATCTCGAGAAGTAACCTGTTACGACGACATATGTCATTTCATTGTGTACCAGCAGGTCAGTTCCAACAACTCTCCATGGTCCCTCAGGCAACAGGGTTTGCCTGATAGGCTCTTTTACCTGAGCCGGTCGAGTTTTCTGACCATCCACATCTGGCCATCTTGCCTTCAATATCCTTGTTAATTTGTGGTCACCAAACAGCTACACCAGCTCTGAGCTTACATTTGTTTACGCCCATGTGGCCCTGGTGAATCACATTCAATACCTCCTCTCTCAGATCAGTGGGAATTACAATGCATGCATTATGCAGTAAGAGTCCGTCTGCCACAGGTAGGTGAGCTCTATTCCTGTGAAAGTCAATGAGCACTTCAGATTCATCCTTTAAATACCTAAGCCATTCTTCAGTAGTAAATTTCATAGCCCGTACAATGGTGTCTTCAGTTGCCGATGCCATTCCGATTCTATAAATGAGCAATGCTGACACAGGTAAAGATTCTAACAGTTCATCCACATAGTGGTCTACTTCCCTATCATTCTTATCCTCACAGCTTTTCACTGGGTGTCGTGATAAACAGTCAGCTATTAACACACGCTTTCCAGGAACATGCTGTGCCTGTGGATTGTATCTCATTAGCCTCAGTAACAGTCTCTGGCATCTAATAGGGACAGCATTGAGATCGCAACCATTGAAGAGAGGCACCAGTGGCTTGTGGTATGTTACCAAATGAAAACTGTCCAAGCCCCGCAGGTACCGATCGAACTTCTCACCTGCCCATACACTTGCCAAGCATTCCTTCTCTATCTGTGAGTGTCTGCACTCTGCTGGTGTAAGGACTCTAGATGCAAGTGCGATAGGTTTGTCATTACCTCCATTGTCTCACTGTAGAATGACGGCACCAAGTCCATAGCTGCTAGCATCAGCGGCTACTGTAGTCTCTTTATCTGGGCTGTAAAATGCCAGAGTAGGAGCTGTCAGGAGTTGCTCTCGTACCTCTTTCAAGGCACTTTCTGTTCCAGGCCCCACTGCCATACCACATCCTCCTTCAATAAGTCTGACAGTGGTCTCATGGTTTTGGCAAGGTTAGGGATGAATCTGCCCAAATAATTTATCATACCATTCATCGCTCTCAACCCCGTAACATCTTCTGGTTGCTTCATGTTCATGATAGCCTCAACTTTGCTGCTATCCACGCTCATGCCCTCTGAGCTGAACACATGTCTCAGAAATTTCAACTTTTCCACTCCAAACATGCATTTCTTTTTATTTAGCTCCACCCCATTGTCTCTCAACCGTCGAAGGACAATATTCAAACGCCGATTGTGTTCTTCCCTGTCACGTCCTGAGACAAAATAATGTCATCCTGATAGGCAACCACTCCATCTATGCCCTCTAAGAATTCATTGATTTTGGCCTGGAATATCTCGCTGGCTGAGCTTATTCCAAAAGGGACTCGTTTGAAACAGTATCTTCCTTTCGGTCCAATAAATGTAGAAAGCCTCTGTCTTTCACCATCCAGTCTCATCTGATAATAGCCTAAGGCTGCATCCAAACTAGAGAACACTTTACCTCCTTCCATTTTTGTTATAATGTCATCTACAGTAGGAAGAGTATAGTGCTCCCGCTTGATGGCCCTGTTAAGCTCTCTGAGATCAACGCATATTCTGACCTTCTTTCGACCTTGGCTGGTTTCTTTTGGTACCACCACTATAGGTGAGCACCATTCAGTGGGTTCTGTTACCCGCTCAATGACACCAATTTTCTGCATTCTTTGCAATTCCTCATGCACAGCCTCCATCAACGGTATGGGTATCCTGCGAACAGCTGTCACTTTAAACGGTTCCACTCCTGGTTTTAGCCAAATTTTCACAGCCGACCCTTTCATGCACTCTAGCTCTTTCAGTTTATCCCTTTGCCTGCGCACCTCATGAATGTTCAACTTTACTAACTGCATCATCTCAGACAAGGTTCTAGATAACAAAATGTTAGTACATTTTGCTACACAAACCTTAAACTTATTCAGTTTGTCCTTGACTAGGGTTTTTGCCATGAACGCCCCTTTACACTCAATGGTGCCAGACACACTGTTGAGAACAGCTTTGGTAGGTGTCAGTTCAGGCACTGGCTGCAGCTTTTGGTATGTAGCATCAGTCATGAGCATCACATCTGCTCCGGAGTCGATTTTGAATTCAATGTCACTGTTGTTAGTTCTCAGTTTTACATACCACGGGCTAGATTTAGATTCATCTTCGACAGAAGCAAAGAAGAGTTCGTCAGCCTCAAACTCAGGCTCTTCCACTTCCTGCACTGCCTCAGACCTGCAGCACCTTTGGCAGTGTCCAACTTTACCACATTTGTGACATGGACTTTCTTTTGCCGGACATGTTTTACCTTGTGAATGCTTCGCATATCCACATTTCTGGCATTTGTCACCTTGTCATTTAGGTTTGAACCGTTGGGATTGACCAGGTTTAATGGGGTGAGTTGCAGTAGCCTCTGCTATATGTGTGGATTCTAACACACGGCTAACTTTGCTCAACTCAGCTGACCTACACCACTTTACTACATTCTCTAATGTTAATTCATCGTCTGGCTTTTTCATCAAACGTTCAGCTAATCTAGAATCATGCATACCAAAAAGTATTTCATCTCTCGTGTTCAGTTCTAATTGATTACCAAAATCACAAGAATCTGCATATCTCCTAACCCAAAACATCAAATGATTCACCCTCATTTTGTTCAGCTTCAAAAAATTGTCTTCTATTATATATGTTGTTCTTCCTAGGGTTACAATAAGTTTCAAATTTTGCTAAAACATCATTTATGACTTTACTCTTACTCCCCTCTTCCTCTGAAAACGTAGTCTGTGTGTACACTTCACATACGTCTTCACCACCGCAGTGCAAGAAAATAACAACTTTCCTAGCCTCGTCCTTCTCAGCGCTACTAACTATCCCTAAAGCAACCAAGTAATTCTCAAATGTCTGGCGCCATTGGGGCCAAGTATCGGCCAAATTGGGTGCTTTGAGGTCTAACTCTGCTGGCGGAGGCAACGAACTTGCCATACTGACGACGCATAAGGCGATTGCATTGGATTATCACCCAAGCTGCCATCATGTTTCAGAAACTTGATCAGGTTTCAGGGCGTGTATCTTGCAGACTGCCATAGTTTGTTTCCGCATTAACACCTTACAATAATTATGCAAACAGAAAACAGTGTTATGTATTCTTTTGGAAGAAACAACATCTAGAAATTGAGAGAGGGAAGGGACGAGTAAGATTTTAAGAGAATAGAGTTTGGTCTATATGCGTAAGAACACTTTAATTATATATCTATCAACTCTTCCCACTAGAAATTTTACAGTATATTGAACCCACATTTTAAAATAGATCAATAGCACCAATAATGGCACTAAACAAGTGATTACTACGACCGTTAACCTATAAGACCATTTAGTTACTCATTTCAGACAGTTTTTAATTTTATGTCCATGTGATGCATTCAGGCGTAATGGGCAGATTTGAATATACTCAATAATCCTACTACATCAGTATTTAAAAATATAGTTATACATGATTGCTCGTCATCTATACACATACATCAGTGTTGTATTTGCTTTGTCATTTTATTCTATTTCTGAGTGTTGATGTAAAAGTCAACATTGACTAGCCACTTGCGAATAAGTTCTGTGTAGAAGTTGTCTTATACCGAATAAGTAATAGCTCACATGCGCAACTGTAATCGCCGCAAGTGATGGGACTGCTTGCTCAGTAAAGCTTTTATTATTCAAGTTCTATAAGCATAAAAAGGCAGAGCATAATCAAACCCAGTTCAATACAATCAAGGGTAATGTTGGAATGATTTTACAATAATAAGTATCCAAACCGTTATATTTGGTAATGCTACAATGTCAACGGCGTATATATATACACCCAGCTGTACAGAGGTTAATCATATTGATGAGCCTGTTAGAACAGTTAAGTCCTCAAGGACCATGCTGTTACAAGTGTAAACCATGCATTTGTACCCCCAGATGCGCAGAAGTTAATCAATGCTACTACGCTGTTCTTTACTGTGATACAGAAAGTAGTTCTATGCTTCATTGTTCACAAGCTCTTCATTCTAATTCACTAGGCTTTCATTCCATAACATTGGATCATAGTTGCTTATATAGTGAGTTTTGTTCCCTAGTCCACTGGCCTTTCGTGCTAGCTGGCTTTAGTATCACATCTAATCATAGGAAATCTTGGCAAATCCAACACAGTATCTGTAGTTTGTGCGATTTTCTTAGGTTGTGTGAAACTGTTTGATTAATAGTGGTTCAGGCCATAGAGTTATCTCGCCCCTAGAGTGATAACTGTGCCTACAACAACACGAGTGTTTCCAGTGCCAACAAGGAGCGTTTAGGCCACGCCCCTTTTTTGTGCTAGTCAATTGTAGTGATTGACAGAACAATAACATCAGCCATGAGAATAGTTAAACAATGATCATGAATTTCTACAGTTAAGATAGTAATTATTGCTCATATTAAAGAAATGATGATTACAGTTTGTTACTCTAATATATGCTTATTATTTAAAGCAGTTCAATACCTACATGACTTGCAAAGGCACTGATTAGATAGTGTTAAGTAAGTGAGTTAATGCAATCAGTTACTCCAATGTTATACAGCCCCCACCTATGGGGGGCTGTATATCATTGGTTACACATAGATAAGATAGATAGTCATACTGGGGTTGTATTACATTGGTGTGATGGGAAGCTAATCGACTGCCATCAACTGAAAGTATTGACATTGTATGGTAATAGAGTGATTCATTGACACCACATTCCACAAACAGTCCTTGCATGTAATATTAGATTTCAATACATTTCAATCAAATACATAGACTAGCTTGAAGCAAAGATGTCCACTAGTTAGTGAACATCTTTGCTTGATGTAAGCAAGTAAAAAGTTTGAAAGTTAGAGTGGCAAATGTTGTTATATGTTAAATAAAAATAATTTATACTTAATTATACTAAATTATAATTATATAAAAATAATATATACTTTTTTACTACTTTATTGATTAAATAATTTTTTATTGGAATCATAGCTAAACAGATTGTATTTAGCCATTACTTGCTAATTATTTTACATTTACATTTAAAAACATTTGCAGTTTCATTTTTCTTCCTAATTTATTTGAACAAAAAACTTCTTTCATGATATGAAATTTAAAAGTTGTAGTTGTTTGAAAAAGCTTGAAAACCTTTACAGTTGTTTTCTTTTTCCTCTTAATTCATTTAAACTGCTTAAAAATATTTTCTCATGATATGTAGTTTGAAAGTTAGAATAGTAAATGTTATATAAAAATAAATTTCTGTCCAGTCTTTTTTATTACTCGGGCAACTCGGGTAGTACAGCTCATAGTTGATGGCAGTCGATTAGTTTCTCATCACACTAATGTAATACAACCCCAGTATGACTATGTATCTTATCTATGAATAACTGATTGCATTAACTCACTTACTTAACACTATCTATTCAGTGCCTTTGCAAGTCATGTAGGTATCAGGGATTACGTGTATGTCACAATTTCCATTTCCATAATTCATTTCCATATCATTTCCATTTCCATAACATTTCCATAATTCATTTCCATATTATTTCCATTTCCATACCGTTTCCATAATTAATCTCCATATTATTTCCATACTCATAGCATTTTCATAATTCATTTCCATATTATTTCCATTTCCATACCATTTCCATATTTCTAAAATAAAATTTCCACATCCATTTCCATAAAATTATGGAAATATTTATGTTCATGGAAATGGATATGGAAAAGTAAACATTTCCATAATATGTTTAGCGATCCTTGGTAGGTATTGAATTGCTTTAAATAATAAGCATATATTAGAGTAATAAACTATAATCATCATTTCTTTAATATGAGCATTAATTGCTATCTTAACTGGAAATTCCCGATCCTTGTTTAACCATTCTCATGGCTGATGTTATTGATCTAGTCAATCACTATGATTGACTAGCACAAAAAAGGGGCGTGGCCTAAACGCTCCTTTTTTGGCACCGGAAACGCTCGTGTTGTTATCACTCTAGGGGGAGATAACTCTATGGTTCAGACACTAGTGAAGGTGTTAAGCTATAGACAATACCGATATTTGCCGGCAAAGGATACATCTATATTTCTTTAAGTCCAGCACTTTGATTACAGAACTAACAAATTTCTAAAGCAATGGTAATTGTGATGAAAACGTAAAAATAGCCGATGTCATTTGTCAGTCTTACATACATGTCTATGAGTGTCGACAGCCATAAGAGAACTGTGACAGTCCAAAGAAAGACAGCCTCAACATTTGAAACATCAACAAGGCTTAGCAATCGAAAGAGACAAAGGCAGAATCACCAGGTTAGATGCTCAGGGTCTGTTCTTTATGTTAGGGGGTTGGGTTAGTACTTTAGTAGAATTGTTTTGAGTGCCTAATAGAAGCGCACTGGTTTGAAATTATGGCCAAAACCTGTTATTTAGGTCGTGTCTGGTAGAGGTAGGTGGAGCTGTCTACATGTTATTGCCTCTATTTTTTTGGTTGTTTTTTAGTCTGTTGGTTGATACATCTTCCTTGATTGATTTCTTCCTTTTGGAAGTTTTTAACCTGCCGGTTTATGTCTATTTTTAAATTGGTTTTCCTGAGGAAACTTTGATGTACCACATATTGCATACATATTTTGTGGTTTAGGCCCTCATTCCTTTTGGTTTCTGGTTTTGCTGATATCTTCATACAGCAGCCTATTATGTACAACACGTGATATGTCGAGTTACTAACTACTCTAAACACACACTGCTCCTGTGATCTGATTAGAGGTAGCGTGCGCCCTCAGATTATGATGACCCTGGTATATGATTTTTCTGTCCAACAACATAGAACACAAATCTTTTTCACCCTCTCCATACGAAACATTTTTCCTCATGATATCAACAAAATTTTTTCTCAAAGTTCAAATTTGGCAGTTGCTGTGCTGATTACGTTGGAATAACAAGTATGTTGATATGCTATTCACCGAATGACATGCTATAACCAGCGAATGAAAGAGATATGATGCTCAATCTCACTCAGTTGTTCATTATTGTTTATTGTGAAAACAAAACCGGAAACGGATAGGTAATAGAATTTTAGCGATGAACCAGCTGAAGCTCAATAAAATAGTTAAAAAAACATCCTAAAACTTAGCAGTTGGTTTCATAGGAATCCTGGCATCAAACCGCGAGCTCCAGAATTTCAAAAGTAAACATTTCTCAAGTTTTATGATCATAAATTTAAATCAACACTGTACAAACACATGCGGTTAATGACAATGATAAAGTTGAAGCTGATCAAGGATACATCATAGGTTAAAATAGAAACAGTGAGTCGAGCAAAAAAGGAAGCTGCAGCCGTGCAAGGAAAGCCAAGCGGAAGGAAGCAACAAGGAGTCAACTAGAGAAGCCTGTGACGGGTAGCTAGCTAGAAGAGAATAAGCACATTCAACAAAAAATGTTGTGTGAGCCAATTCACGTAAAGAAATGGTGAGAAAATTTAAAGTCATGAAAGAAGAGAGCCTGTACAACCCTTCAGCTGTTAACAGAGTTGTCACCATAGGTTCAACAAACAAGCACCAGCGCTGCTAATTATTTCACCATGCACAAAATCATGGGCTGAAAAATCAATATCTCAACTCTAAAAATCGGTAGGTCAATGTCTCTTTATTTGAAGGCAGTTAGTAGGGAGTTTGAGACTAAGCTCTACTCCATCTACTCACATGTAACCTTTATGAGTTTTACAAGCCTGAATTTGTGCGGGGGTCTCTGCAGTCCATCTCTTATGCAAGCAACTTCTCCACTGTTACCTGCTGCAACCTGTGGACTAATTGCTAACTGGACTCACTCCTTCTATGCCATTAGTCTGAAATGTACCGGAGTGGATAAAAGAAGGTTTTGTACTAGTGCTAAAAAACAGAACCATCAACGATGTACTGGTATATATCAAGCAGGCTATGTTCTACAATTGCAGGTAGTGCTCAAGCGCCATTGTTATGTGCACTCCAAAATTCACCATACATGCAGCACCCCAAAATAATAAAAATAGTTGTCTCTTCAATTATTAGAGAACCATAAATACAGTTAGATTGATTTTTGGGCACCATGAAAATGTTTGAACAGTTGATATGTTCATGTTTGTTACTCACTGTCTAAGCACGAATCTTTCAAAATTGTCAGAATT
Source organism: Watersipora subatra (assembly GCF_963576615.1). Lineage (NCBI taxonomy): Eukaryota > Metazoa > Bryozoa > Gymnolaemata > Cheilostomatida > Watersiporidae > Watersipora > Watersipora subatra. The sequence goes on from NC_088717.1 coordinate 20,346,988, forward strand.
TATGATGTTTATGCAAAGTTTGACAGTGTTATTTATGTCTGAGTTCTGCTGAAGTCTTCAAAGAGAAAATATAAATTTCAACTATACAGATATCCTTGCTCTTACATATTCAATTTTTATTCCAACTCCTAATACACTTGCGTGCGGCAGGAAGGTTTGTATAACTCAATCTTCAGCTTCAGGATTGTTGCGCGTGACATTGAGTAACGCAGGTGGATTTTGGAAATCTCTCCTTAATTTCTGATATTGACTTTCCATGAATGCCGGAAATCAAGAAAAGAAAGAAGATCGGATTTCATCTCTATGCTGTATCAAAACGAACAAAGCCTGGAATATTTAGGAAATGGCTTGCCTGCACACCCCATATGAACAAGGTGAACGGTGCAATATGTAAGGGTTTTAGCACTGTAGAAGATGCACAGAAATCTTTAACTACTGCAGGAACACCAGAAAATTATTAGTAGTACGAAATTTTAACGTTGACCTTTACTGCTCTAGCAACTCATAAAGGTGGAAAAAGTTCTCATAGATCTACTCTTGTTAACTCAGATGGTTTCTCGTGTTACATCCGCTACCCTTATAGATCAGGCTTACGCAAAAAATGTCCAACATTACCATAATCAGAAGGTTTACTTTGTATCTATGGTTGACCAGCGTTTAATCTCTTTGACAAGAAAATTGAGAGTCATACCCCAAATCAAAAGCTCTATCACACAAGTGTCATATCTGGACTATTAATACATCACTGCAGGAAACATTAGCAATGCGTTTTCAAGTGTGTCTTGGAACAACCGTCTTTCACACAGTTGCCAATGCCATGTTTGAGAACTCTGACTTACCATAGCCTAATATCAAAGATGGTTTGCAAATGGACATGGTATGTGAGAAGTGAAATACTACCTCTATGGGTGAATAAAGAAGTACAACCATATATACAAAGGATAGAAGTACTCAAAGTGTGATGGAAACAGGAGATGCTGATGATTTGAACTGTTGCTCGGCATCAAAACTGTACTCACCGCCTCCTAACCGAAGTTGCGATAGACTTACAACTAACACAGACTTTATGCTAGAAAGGTTTTCTAAGTTCATACCTGAAATATGTTTCAACTATCATTACTCAATTTTCAAAAAAAAAGATACCGGCCCATATGGCATGTCTGTAAAAATGTTGAAATTTTATTTTTCCTCAAATAGACCGTATTTTTGCAGACATGTTCAACCGAATCTTAATAGATGGGATGTTTTCAGACTGCTGAAAACTAGCAAGGGTTCAACCTATATTTAAATCAGAAAACTAAAATCCTAATGACTATCGTCTTATATATATATTGCCGGTTAAATTGAAAGTATTTAAAGAAAAATTGAAGTAAATGTCTTCAGGATTATCTGCTAGACTTTAAGCAACGTCATCGCCTACATTTTGGTTTCAGATGTGGTCATACACCCAGAGATGTAGTCCGGTCAGTGATACGTCATTGCAGTCAAAGACGAAATTGAGATAATTCAACTGCTTTGATATTTTTTGTCTTTAAAAAAGCTTTTGATTTTATCAATCATAATTTTCTAATGCTCAAGGCGATTTGAATCGCAGGCTCTCCAGTCAAATTACCTGCTTTTTTCCTATCAGATCGTGAAAAATTTGTAATTGTTGAGAACGTTTAATCCAGTAGTTTGCTAATCTCAGTAGACGTACCACAAGGATCCATTCTTGATTCCACACTCTTTCTAATATACATAAATGACTAGCTTACCATGCCTTTGTTGTGTCCTGCATATGCTGATGACACCGTTTTCATCCAAAGCAACAACAACATCACCTTGCCTGAACAAGAATGTGATTCTGATATCAAAAAAATTCTATCGTGGTGTACCACCAATTGTATGTACCACCAATCAAATGAAAATCAATACGCGAAAGTCACACTTTTTTCAATCAGTCTCTTCAAAATGAATACTGTATCCTTTGATTTACATATGAGGGTTTTCAATTTCGTGGATCTTTCCCATAACATTCTGTCATGGGGAAGACCCACTAAACTAATCGGCTTTATAACAAGTAATGATTCTACATGTTCTAGACATATTGACCATATCTACAGCAAGCTTGTATCAAACTTTTTTTTTCGAAACAATGCAGATATTTTGTAAACAGAAAGACAGCACTGTTGATTTACTTTCAATTTATACACTGTCACTTTATCAATGGCGTTGATATATATATATATGTATTTTTCCGTCTCATTAGACCGACAGCAGAAAAGGCCATTCCTCTTAAAAAAATATATACTAAGAATGGTGTACTATCGATTACGTATTCCAGCGTACCGCACTTCCACTCATCACATCACAAAACCTTAAAAAATGTTGCCTTATCCCAAATTTGCTCATTTCTGCCTTCGTGTTACAAGTTTCAAAATCCTGCATAAACTATTCCCAGAATATTTACATTTATCCTTCATCAGATATAGCAAACATTGTTCTCTATTTAGTGACAGCAATATACTACATCCTACATTGTGTGTTTCAGCTTATGAACTTTCTGTTATTACACCCTTCATATCACTATTCTGACTCTTCCGCAAGACCATTAGATTACCAACTTTGAAACATGTTTGCTCAACTTACCTGATATTTTTTTATTTCTTTCAGTTAATTTGTTCTCACTTTGGCAACAAAATGATAAACATAATTTGGTTGATAATTACCAATGCCAATGGAAAGCTGTACATACAAACATAACTCAGCTCTTAAATTAATTGGGAATATTATGGTTTTGTACCTAGTTTGACAGTACAAATGTTGTGATGTTGATCAAGTATTGTGTAGAAGAGATGTTGAATTTTTTTTGATTTCGTATCGGTAAAAGTACTACAATCTTTCTCTCTAACTGTTCATGATTTGTTTTCACCAAAGTTAATTGTGTGGCATTATGCTCAACATTGCCAAGAATTTGCAACGAGATCAATTTTGTATCTAAATAAAATAGAAGCTTTTTAGCTCACAGTTGCAGAAAGTTTTCTTAAAAACTAAAGAATAATGAAACCCACCTAATCTACGCACAACTTATTCATGGATGGCTTTCAAAATTTTTCTTCGTGTTTTCTATCTCCCAACAAGCAAACATCAGCACGTCTAATTTTTTCATTATGCACAAAATCGAGGGCTGAAAAATTAGTATATCAGTTCTAAACAACTAGTATCAAGGTAGCCTCACCGGAAAGCAGTTACCACTGAGTTGTAGTCAATGCTCATGTTCATTCAATCATCTGTAACTTTTCTGTCTCTTTACGCAAGCAACTTCTCCACTTTTACCTGCTACAAGCTGTTGACTATCTGCTAAATGTACTAGCCCCTTCCATATCATAAATCTGGAATCTACTTAAGTTTATAAAAGGCGCTTGTAAACTATTACACAAAAAGAGAGGAACCATCATTGGAGTACTAGTACTCCCCTGGGACTACTCAAATACAGTGGTTACCTAGACAACTCAGGGGTACCCCAAACACTAGGCCTTGGGTAATCCACTAACTTAGTAATGTGGTGCCCCACTTGAATAACAATAGTTTTTCTTACAATTAGTAATAATCCTGTTCATACAATAAATATGAACAGCTGTAGATCACAGCATTTAAACTGATTTATACATGAATATAAAAAGCTAAGAAGCTTTTGTAGCACTGCTATATTCATTGTCTGGAACTCACTGCAAAACCATAAAACCTTTTAACTTTTTGGAATTTTCAATATTTCATACTTAGGTTGACAGGAACAATTATGCCTAGGTGTTGTTTAAATATTTAATATGGAATAATAATTTTTGATCATATAAATAGGTTTACTTTTAGTTATCTGTTCTTGGTGATCAGTATTCCGGAGTATTTGCATACTCAGCTCTCAAGTTCATTGAGATGTTTAAGGATTTGTACCTAGTTTTAAAGTGAAAAGTGCGTAAATTGTTGATTATGTACTTTACTAGTTGAATGCCCTGTGTGGCACGAGTAATAAACAAGTTTCTGCACAGAAAACTTACTTTTAATCCGCGTATACAGCATTTACCACTAACTTTTAACTGAAGGTGTTTGTTTATTTCTGCAAACTGTGTTATTTCTTTGCACTGTGATCATTTGTGTCATCATTAATGTGTTTATTTCTGTGTAATTGATATTTTACTAGCTGCAGTGCCTATTACAACTCTATACTGATAACAATAGTTTTGTAGGTGAAGTGAGTTTAAGAATTTCATTAACGCATGGGCATACATTTTCTTTCTGGTAAAGCTTCATGCATAAAGCTAGCTGAACTGTTAAGCGTGAAACCATGAAAGATTGGCATGTGTTATAAGTATGTTCACAATTCATTCCCTAGTATAGTCAGTTGGACAGCGTAGTGTATTGGATAAATGCCAGTCTGCAGAACTGAAGGTTAGAAGTTTAAATCTAGAGTAAAATGGATTTTTCATTCCTAAAACTTCATGGCTATAACTGCACATGAGCATATGATACATACAAACACTGAGAGTTGTGTATATAGATTGAGGAAATTTAACTTTGAACATGTTGAATTTTATATGCAAATAAAATAGGAGCTTTTTAGTTCAATGCTGATTGCATTGCACTCTCATATAAACTAAAGAGTAGCATCACCCACCTCATCCACAGGCAACTGTCTGGTGGATGGCTACAAAAGAGTTTGCTTCTTTCATAACACTCTGAATCGTACTTTAACTCTGGTCACTCTCAAGCATTCTCCATAAAAATGTAGAAGAAAAATGGTTTGCAGGCGACATCACACAAAATCTATTACTACATATTTCATAACAGGCAGGGGTTAGAAACACTTGCTTGTGTTTTGTTTGTTCATTTATTTTTATATTGATTCATTTAGTTTTTATTTGATACATAGAAATTACTATCACATCGATGCGCAGTAAATACGCATTAGCTGATAGCGCGTGAGCTGATAGCGTGTGAACTTATCTCGTGTAAACTATTTGTGCATGAGCTTAACGCACATAAACTGATGGCGCATGAGCTTATCACATGTGAACTAAGCGCACGTGAGCTGATCGCGTGTGAGCTGATCGCGCGTGAGCAGATCGCGTGTGAGTTGATCGCGCGTGAGCTGATTGCGCGTGAGTTGATCGCGCGTGAGCTGATCGGGCGTGAGCAGATTGCGCGTGAGTTGATCGCGCGTGAGTTGATCGGATGTGAGTTGATCGTGCGTGAGCTGAGCGCGCGTGAGCTGATCGCGCGTGAGCTGATCGCGCGTGAACTGATCGCGCGTGAACTGATCGCGCGTGAACTGATCGCGCGTGAACTGATCAGGCATGATGATGCTTTCTTCCTAATATTTGCACTCTATTGTCTAATAATACCAATGCTGATCTTATATTGGTTGATGATGCTGTGCGTCGGAGAATACTTTTAATAACACTTAATTTGATCAGCCTAACAAAAATTACAAGCAGGAATAATGCTCATTTCACTAACAGAATGAGCCAATGAGATGCAAGCGACACAATAGTCTGCTGACCAAACACTGATTTTCAGGACTTAATACAGATATCATCCGAATAATATGCTGAACACATCTGATCTCTCATGGAATAAATATAGTAAAATAAATATGATAGTATGAATCCTCACTGTGAACTAGAGCTACTCTAGTTCAGTGGGTTCTTTAACAAGTCGTTACTTATCAGGAGACAGTACAAACACATCCCAACTTACTGAGCTTCAAGCCGTAAGCGAGTCACTAGAAGATCCCTTCTCCCGGTCTCGCGCTTTTCTCCTTACCTCCGGTCAAGCCGGAGTTGTAGCGAGCCGATAATATCACATCCTCCTTTGTTTGATGGAAGCGACTTTCTCACAGGGGATGTTCATCTAGATTCTGGGAGATCCCGTGAGGTCTAGTCTTCTGCAGCCTGTATAGCCTGTAGGCGACTACTTGCTGGTCTTCTGCACTCTCAAGTGCACATGGGTAAACGTGGGTTTCCTCGTGAGTCTGGTGTCTCTGTGAGTAGAGCCTGGTAATTCTACTTTGCTTCTAGGGCGCTTCGGTACTCCGGGTATCCTTGGAAACGCGAGGTTTAGGAAAAGGAGTCTGGGAACTCCTTTAAAAGGGTTGAGAGTCTAGGATATCTCCAAATGTCGCCGAGAGTCTGGAATCTCTCCGATGTGACTTCCCACCTTGTGAAGATCACACCGCGCTTTCTCCTGGACTGAGAAACAGGTTCTCGTTGGCAGTGTTCATGTCTTCTCTCTCTCCCGCCCAGTCTTTCTAGAAAAAGGTCTCTGGCTGTGTTGGTTGGTTCAGCGCGGTCTCCTGTGGACAGGTTTCCGGCCGAAGTCGCCTGTTCAGCACGGTCTCCTGCAAGCAGGTATCCGGCTACAGTCACCTGTTCAGCGCGGTCTCCTGCAAGCAGGTATCCGGCTACAGTCACCTGTTCACCACAATCTCCTGTTGTGTGGTCTGTGGCTGGTGACGCCCCACTGTCTCCCTCCAAAAGAAGACCTTCGTTCTCGTGGTGGTCTCTCTCGTCGCCCGAGTCTCCACCTAATGCCATACTGTTGTCCCTAGCGGAGGTGGTGGTGGCAAGACGGTAGCAGCAGGTTTTCTCTGAGATTTCGGGGTATGGGGAGCTGCCCGGGAACCAGGGGAGTTAGCTGAAGCAAAAATCTCCCTGAGAGGACGAACTTTCTCATACTCTTGTTTTACAGCACGGAGCTCTTTCTCTCGTCTCTCAAGCTCCTTCGGTTCAGCCTTGCACCATCTACCTAGTGTGGCACACTGTTCTCTGAGGGCCCACAACTCTCCCTCAAAATCAGTCTGCTAGTCAACTGAGTTTCGATTGGAAACTATCCGAACATTCTTATAAATACAGCAGTCTTTCCTTGACTTAAAGGGACACTCGCTTTCAGCATGATACTTGCCATCACATATACGACATCGGCTTGGCCTGTCGCACTCACCCGCCATGTGCCCAAGTTTCTTACAATTATTGCATCTAACACAGGGGCAGGTTTTCACAAAGTGATCTGTTGAGCCACACTCATAGCAGCTGTCATTCCTTCTCCGGTATGGAGAGCCATGACGCTTTCCCCAATGACTATTCCTGTATGCATGGTCTTTGGAGCCATCTGAATCACTGTTAAGACTGTAACGGTGCCAGCGATAGCGTGTTCCATGACTACCTTCACCGCTGCTAGAGCCATGCCTGTAGCCATTATGATGCCCATGGCGTTCTTGACTACTCTCACGGCTGCTAGAATCGCGTCTGTAGTCATCATAACACCCATTGCATCCTCGAGCCTTGTAACTATCACTACTATCTCTATTCTTTCGACGACAGTCTCGAACCTCTCGCCGTTCTACCTCACCAACCTCCTGTTTGACACACAGCTGTCCAGTAGCCCCCACGCTTGCCGCCTTCGAAGAGGTACTAGCCCCTGGGATTGGCTTTATGGCTTCCGGTGTCGCACTAGGTTGAGCAAAAGCAGGTCGATTAAAACTAGGCTCTGCCGCGAGCATATTTGAGGCCTCTTGCACTACATTTCTGGTCCTGAGAAGGTTTCTAAACCTCTCCCAATCCAGATTATTTTGGGCCATCAAATCTCTACTCAATCTTGTGTCACGTAGTCCATTCACGGCAATGACCAAAGCAAAGCTCCTCCGTGAATCATCATTCATGCCAAAATCAAGCTGCCTACTAAGCCGCTCTACTCTAAGGAGAAAATCTCTGTCGTCTTCTCCTGCAAGTTGTTTCGCAGAAACAAACTTTTGGGTCTTGACGTAAACGTTCTCCTCTCTTTCATAATGCCCTCTCAGCAGGTCCCAAGCCTGGTTGAAAGTTGAGTCTGGGTTATTAGACTCAAATCCCAACGATCTTAGGGTTTCCCTACCCTCTTGGCCTATGGCTTTTAAGAGTGCTAGTAATTGAGCCCTAGGAGTGAAGTTGGGGATCATGACGGCCTCCCCCTCCACCGTAGCCTCACTATCCCCCATCTCAAAGTCCTTCATTTCAATACATAGGGTAAACTCTTCGCTAAACTTTTTCCAGTTACCGAATACATCAGTAGCCAAAATTTCTAGCGCAGGCAAGCTAGCAAAACTATTTGCACCCACCCTTCTCCCAGCCATTATTCTATATTAATTTGAAAGAATTAAATAGAATTCACTGAACAGAAATAATAACGGAACATTCAATTGAAATCCGTTCGTGTATCTATTGGTAGTCACCACACCTCAATGCACCTCGCCGAGCGTCTACACACTCCACAATTGTCCAACACAATTCAATATACTCACCTCGACTTATCACTGTATTATCGTATTAATTTAGCACTACACTATCGTATTAATCTATCACTACACTATCGTATTACTTCTCTCCTGAAAGTAAGCACTCGTGGTACCATGTGAACTAGAGCTACTCTAGTTCAGTGGGTTCTTTAACAAGTCGTTACTTATCAGGAGACAAAACAAACACGTCCTAACTTACTGAGCTTCAAGCCGTAAGCGAGTCACTAGAAGATCCCTTCTCCCGGTCTCGCGCTTTTCTCCTTACCTCCGGTCAAGCCGGAGTTGTAGCGAGCCGATAATATCACACTCACTACTCTGCTTTATTTAGCCGAGTTGAAGCATTTGGAGTAACAAGTTGTCATTCGCAAAGTTCTACCTAAAGAAACTCTAGACAAAATTGTCGCAACACATAAGGATATTCGAAGAGGAAAGCTTCAACACAACTTGAATTCACCTGTAAATAATGCTGAATTATGAATGTATTTTAGGCCAGATCATTCTATTTCCATGATTCTACAGTGATGTCTGAAAAGCAGCCAGCCGGCACCTCCTCTAGAAGTGACAGTCAGCTATCAAAATTTGCTAAATTCAGAAGGAATTTGTCTAAAATACTTCCACAAAGGACCCGCAAAGTGAGTGCCTATTTATGGGTGATGGGTTCCTTACTAAGAATACATTTTAGAAGCTTTTAAGAACAGAAAAAATAATGGTTTATTTTGAGCATTCAGCTTTTTATTATTGGTTTATTTGTTATTTTTATTATTTGTTGTTTGTCAGGTCACTGACAGAGAGGTTATTATACTAGTCACACATCGCTAAACGCTGCATGTAGAAGATAACTTCAAGTTAATGTATACGTATGAGTCTGTACAGATACATGCGATGTAGCACATTCTATGATAGATATTTTCTTTGAAATTTTCTTACTTGGACTTGTCTAAGGTTTGTTCAGGGAATGTTATAGAACCTTAAATAGGGCAACCGATTTGATTGGTTACTATTCTGTGACAACTCTGGTTAATGGATGATTGGTCACTGTTCTGTGACAACTCTGGTTAATGGATGATTGGTTACTGTTCTGTCGCAACTCAGGTTAATATATGATTGGTTACTGTTCTTTGACTACTTTGGTTAATAGATGATTAGTTATTGTTCTGTGACAACTCTGGTTAGTAGACGATTGGTTACTGTTCTGTGACAACTCTGGTTAATAGATGTTTGGTTACTGTTTTGTGACAACTCAGGTTAATATATGATTGGTTACTGTTCTGTGACGACCCTGGTTAATGTCAGCAACAGAATATTTAGAACCATCTTATGATTATTTACTGACTGATTACTTATTGATGATTGCTGCCTTACAGCAGCCATTCAGCAGGTGAACAAATTTAAAATTATCAGACCTTATTTGACATACAGCAAGTGTGATAGTTTATAAGTCTTCAAGTTTATTCTGAACTACCTGAGTACATTTCCTTAGAATATTGCGGAAGGAAAACTTTTTAGGGTAGCTAAACTCTATCAATAGGTTATGCTGAAGGAATATGATCATGTTTCAGACTGGGTCTACTCATGGAGCAAGTTCCAGAGAGACATGTGCAGAGCAACAGTCCACTGCCAGTTTGTCTGAGGACGCTGCACAGTTATTGACTGTTGATTCTACAAGTGAAGCTACCAGCCTTTCTGAGGTACAGGTGAAACAAATGCTACTGTGTTACTATCAGAATCCCTATTATAGCCTTTTTAGGTTTTCTAGTTTTACGAGTAAAAGATCCTGCTCTCTGTTTATTCTCAAAGAATGTACTTGCAACTATGAATAGTAACAGAGATTTTTCTTGTTTTATGATCACAAAACCTCTGTTTGTTTTCTAAACAATCTCTTTGCTAATACGATAAAACATCTCCGTATTTTTCAAGCAAAAGTATATTTTGACACCATCATTTTGAATTTCGTACAACTTGACTAGCAATGGTTTTTTTACAAAACCTTTATCCTTAACCCTTTGAACCCTAATGGCCGGAATTCTGGCATTCCCATAGCTCTGTTTACAAAAACAGTTTCTAAGTAAAGGTGAAAACACATTAGGCGATATTTAGAGCGATATCGCGCTGTGTGGCGCTAATCTGCGCTAGAATTCACCCAGCGTGCTTATGCAGAGCGATAATGCTAGACTTTCTCTTCACAACTTTGTCGCTAGCGAGATGCCTTTCGATTGGTTATATATGAGCAATCTTTATTGTGGTAATCAATAGTCATATTTTACAATATGTTTTCCACAAGGTACCACCTTGTGGAAAACATATTGTAAAACATATTGTAACACATATTGTAAAACATATTGTAACACACTTTGGTTGATTTTTACCAGAATGCAATTTTATGGCGGGTAATTATTTCTTATCGATGTTCACCAACGTACAGCAGCGACAATTTGCTATTTTGTTACAATTGAAACATTTTCAGAACAAACACTGAATTGTTCGTAAATTTAATAATAGCACTCCCAGTCCTGTACGCCATAACAAACAAAAGTTACAAAAAATCCGAGTTGAAAACCAACATTTGGAGTCAATCGTTGCGCAGGTTGACCATCTTGAGAACGGTAAATATTTAATATATTAATTGTAAAAAAGCCACTACAAAATAAAATATGTATAAAAATCGTAAGAAATATTACAGTTAAAAATACAATAATCGTTTTTTCTTATGTTTTCCTGTAGTGTATGCAGAGTACAATCCATGAAAGTGAGATAGGTTTTATAATAAATGCGGAAGTTGTTCACGTTGTCGCCTAGACGGCGCCATATTGACTTACCTAAATCTTTTAACAACTCCGAAGAAACTAATGATACGGAGTTTTATTGGCAGTTTGTGAGCGTGCCCATTTTATATCGTTTGCTAGTGAATCGCTCAAGTGTGTTTATGCACACGCCGGCGATATCTCAGCCCTTCTCATGACGGTCGCGATAAAATTGCCTAGTGTGTTTGGGCCTTAACCTTAACCCTTAACCCTTAACCTTGCACAGGATGTTAGAACCGAGATTTCACTTCCATTTGCAAGTTTTCAAATATCTTTGTCTACATCCTTCGTTATAATAACAAACCTTTGTTAGGACGATATCGCGAAAAAGTTTATTACGACCGGAAATGACTGCTATGGTACATGTACATCTATACATCTATACATCTCTCAAAGTCTGTCGTCGTCGGAAATCCGGCTATAGATCTTAAAATCTTGGAATAAATATTCCGCACCGAAGAGTGTTCGATCTCGGACCCAGCCGTCCACCAGTCTGACGCCTTGCCCACTAGACTACGGAAGTGGAATTGCTAGCCTGCATATATAAGTCATTATATCAGAACAAAACCTACCTGCTTTGTGTATGACGAGGGTCATAGCATAACGTCACGAGAAGCTGTTCGCTCACATTATTAAACTGGCTAATAGCAAAACTCTCACTACTTTTCATTGTTTATAAGACAAAAAACTTTTCTCATGATATGTAGTTTGAAAGTTAGAATGGCAAATGTTGTTATATGTTAAATACAAATCAATTTTTTGTCCAAATACTCTTCTATTACACGGGCAGCGCCGGATGGCACAACTAGTACTTATATCAAAATATAAAAACTGTCCCTTCAAGTTCCTCATCCATAAAAGCAAAGCATGCATTAATAAGTTTTAAAGTGAAGACTTCCGAGATTAGCTAATTTTTATGATTTAACTTTTTAAAATTCACAATTATGTGAAGTGAGAACTTTTAGCTAGCACACTCTACGTGTTGCGCGTACAAGCCGGATATTCTATGATTTAAACAGGTTTTATTTTTAATTTGATTAGGTTTTAAGCCGATGACCTGCAATAATAGCTAATTTATATGGACAATTTTTTAACCTTCCTATTTGTGAGAAGGAAGAAATACTTTCTTACAAATTTTCTTCTTTATTTGCAAGACGTACGTACATGCCGATTGGTGTAATTCAATGACCGCAGGTAGAAAGTTAATGTAGGATGTATAAATTGTAATAATACATTGTATTATAATTATTTGCTATATTGGGTAACCATAACAACATAGTGTGTTGACTAGATAGGAGAAAACATATACGAATTAGGGCCAACAGAAGTGCTGTTGTCTTGCATTCAAACATCGGCTATTTTCATGTTGACTTCGTAATTCGTTTTCTGGTATCAAAGTTAAATAGCTGGAGGGTCAAAAAAATAATATAGCTACAAGCTGAGAGCCAGACTGTTTATTGAAAGTTTGTAAAAGGACCGCATATAGTCATGTGAACCAAATTGAACCTACCAAACAAATATATTACTTTAAACTGAGATAAATAAAGTGATAAGTTGCCTGTATTTTCTCATTTAGCAAAGGTAGGTTAAATTTACTTCAGATAAGAAAATACTAATAGCAATTTTTCCACACAGGTTTTCTGGCTACTTCTGTAAACGTGTACTGCAAGTCGAGCTTTGTTCCTTGTTTGAAATCTCCTGTCCGCAGTTCTCATCGCCCACCTTCCTTATGCCATTTCTCTTGGGTATCTGAAAACTAACTTTATGGTAGTTCTGACAGCTGCTGTGCTAGTCTTTACTATAATAGGAACCAGTTCTTCTATTTGTAAGAAGGTACAGTTAGAGATTGGGATAAAATATTGCTTCCCGCATGATTTAAACTCGTAACATTCAGCTTACTAGCCAGACACTAACTCCTGCACCAATCAAAATGGTCTCTAGTATTCCAGAATAACTCTGCAGTTACTTATTCTTTGTACTTTATCAATACACCTGATGACCTCCCACAGCACACTAGACCGCTTGGGTACTAGTAAATATTGAAATGAAGCTGGCTATTACTGATGCTTTACTAGCAATGCATTGTGGGATTTAATGTATTAGTATGTACAGCAGGCCAGTTCTAATGTTCATTTGGTATGTTCTCGTGGGTCAATTATAATTGCACTGCTGGTCAAATTCAGTTTGCTGGCCTGTGTTTGATACATTGGGCTTCAAGTGATCATTTCCAATGTTTCTGTCTCTAAAACAGATTTTTTGTGTTTCCAGCATTACTGTCTTCATACATGTAAAATAATTACTACACAATGGAGTATCATGATTACATAAGTACAAATTGAGGTAATTTTCAAAGTCAGTCAGTTAACCTTTACCTGAAACTTCAAGTGAGCCTAATATTCATCTCGAGAACAAATCCTACAAAAATACCTTGAATTGTATATCATTCTGGTAGCAATTCAGTTGCCTGCGGTTCGCTGTCCATTAATCTGAGCTACCGTAAAACCTTTAATTGAACACCCTCTATTTGACCGTCACCTCCAATTGACCGCCACCCAAAGAGAAGGGTTGAAAAATAAGCCGCCACTCTCCAATTGAATGCCACCTCCATCTGACTGCCATTTTGCCAATATTTGATCTTTATGAGCCCATAATATCAGCTGATCAGTAGAAAAATGTCCACAAAATCGTATTAATAATGGATTGCTTATATCAATAACAATTAATTATCTTGTCCAATTCCAAAGCTTTTCATTTTTTTCGTTAAAACTTTTAAAGCAACACCATAGAAGTAATCGATAACAGTCTCGGTAATAGTAGTAGTTCTCTGTTTAACGTGGTCTTTCTACTTCGATGTAGCCTACATATAAAAAATGGCTCAAATTTACGATGGTATATGAACTTTCAAAGCAATGCTATAGAAACAATTACTGTCTCAGGCTACTAGTGGCTCCTTGTTTAACGCCATCTTGATACTTCGAAGTACATGTATATGTTATAAAAACAGTTTAAATTTATGATGGTAGATGAAACCTTGAAAGAAACGCCATAGAAATAATTACTAACTTTCTCAGGCTAATGGACTGTAGTTCCTTGTTTAACGCGGTCCTAATACTCTGAAGGACATGTGTATGAAAGCCGGTTTGCAAGTTTAGGACCAAAGGTTACGTTTACTAAGCAAACTTTCACATGTTGCATCAGTGCTAAATTCAGCAGGGCAAAACTTTGCTCTGCTAAAAAATTGTGTGGTCTCTAATATCGACTAGCTCTGCAGTGCCAAAGAACAGTTGAGGCCAAAAGATATTGTGAAAGGTATTGGACAACTAGAAGATGTGCGCTCCAACGAAGGCAACAATCAGAATGCAGCTATCTTAGCAAACGATGGAAATATTTTTGTTTTAATAATGTTAATTTTTGTTTCTGCATGTAATGTAAGTATGATTCATTTATGCCACTCGTTCATAAATATATATTGTACTAGCTGCCTCACCCGTCTACGGGAACAGATTCATGTACAGCAAGCGGTTTATTGGGAGTTGTCTTTCATACTGTAAAACAACTCCAAATTGTTGCCCTGATCAGAGTATGCATACTAGTGCTGGGCACGGGTAGTAATACTCGTTGAACTCGCGGGTTTATCTACTTTCGAGTATCGGGTAATAGAGATTTCGGGTATTCCGGTCCTTCGTGTTTGGGTTTTGACTTTCGAGTTTGGGTTTTGGTACACGGATCCGTCGGGTAGTGTGAACAAAAACTCGGTCTATTGCACCCTGCGCTCTTGGTCTGGGGCCACAGGCAATTTCTGTGTTATTTTTGCTAAGGAGGCACGACAATGGGGTGTAACGAGTCTTTAATTTAATAGATAGAATAAAGCATCTCATACCTTATTTACCATACCTACCGGAGACATTGTAGTCAAGCAGTGATTACTTGTCATTAAAAGGTGAGTAGAAATACTTAAATCAAATTTTATTTGCGCAATTAGCCAAATCGGCTTCGTAAACAAATCTATGCCTTTTTTA
This sequence comes from Watersipora subatra, assembly GCF_963576615.1. Lineage (NCBI taxonomy): Eukaryota > Metazoa > Bryozoa > Gymnolaemata > Cheilostomatida > Watersiporidae > Watersipora > Watersipora subatra. The sequence continues at coordinate 20,362,113 of NC_088717.1, forward strand.
ATACGGCGCATGTTTGCTTTCACCGATAACACATAGGGTCCTTAGTCTGTTTCCGCTATCGCCTTGTTAGAAACTGCCATCAGCGTTGATAGTAGCAGTGCCAATTTAATAACTCTGTTAAAATTGATTACCACAGCTAGCTATTATGGATTACATAATTCATTATAACCAAGTTTTACTAAGCCAACAAGCCTTACTAACGGAAAAAGCCGATAATGTAAAGTTTTTTATGAGATTTGGAGCACCATCTACAAAAAGTCAGAGAGGTACATAGAACATGCCTGAGTATTAAGCTACCATAGACCCTATCTTCTACCACCTGTTGACACGAAAATGCCCTGTTGCCCCAGACTATCTTGACTGTTTAACAATCCGCCTGTTAACGCTGCGAGTACGAATGTTAGTCGATAAAAACTGAAAATGATAAATAAATTAAAAAGAAATATAATTGCTTTGTAAATTTGATGATATATCTGTTTAGAAATTTAAACATAAAATCCATAACAACAAACCGGATACCCGAAAAACCCGTAGGCAAAGAAATACCCGAGCCTAGCACTACTAGCTACCCGATACCCGAAAAACCCGAACAGAAGGGGGCGGGTCCAAACCCGTTGACCAAGAAGTACTCGTGCACAGCACTAATGCATACGCATATGCAGTCATACATGTCAATAATGTTGGGGAGAACAATGGAAATCTGCAATGTGTTTTACAGCTAGTCTACAATGCATCAGTCTCAAACCACTCAAATTGGAGTTGTCCTATTTTGTGCAGAGAACTGATAATGAAGTTGACATTGCTAGGCAAACAGAAGTTCTTCAAACTGGCAGTATTGAAAAATTTTGCATGTTTCAAAAGAATCTACAAAATATTTTGCTATCGTTACCATTTATTGAATGGATACTTCTACATGCTTAGAACCCTAATCATGACTCACCAGGTTTTCGTCTATAGCCTGTGTTTTGACATGATATACACAAACATTGTGGCAGTAATGTGCTTTTGTAAATAAAATTTATATGTATAACAGCACAGAGAGTATGATGTCAAGGCAGACACAGCATTAGGATCTTACAATAATAAAACAACGCCAACATTATAGCCTTTTTATGAGATACAATGAGGAATTCGAATGCATAACAATATATATATGCTGAGAAATATGTTAGAAAATACTGCATGTGGATGGTATGTAGGTATAGCAGAATATGAAGGACATGACATAACAATAACATAATGTTAATTCAATGTAAGCATTACATAACAATAACACAATGTTCATTCCACGCGACACTTACGGATATATATATATTTTTTTTGTCAGGTGTATGAACAAACAGTTTTCGGCTTGTGCCTACTTTTGCACAGACAACGAACAGCTGGTCATAGTTATAGCAGTGTGACAGCAAGTCGATACCAGCTGCGCTTTTTCTTTTCACTGCTGCCTATCACAATGCTCGGAATATCTGTGCGAGTTCTGTAGTAGCTGTACTACTCATAGCTGGAAAAAAATGAAAGTAACTCGGCTGCGGAAGGAAATGAACACGTTTACTATCACCAAAAGTGGCAAATGCAACGTTTTTAAGTAGTAGAGATGTGGCAATTCATAGACAATACAACATTGAATAATAAGTATTTACCTTTTTGAAGTAGAAATTTAGTAGGTTAAACGGAACAGTGCCGTTGGGTACTGTTCCGTATTAACCGACGCTTTTTACCCTAGTGCCTAACGGAACAATATCATTAGGTATTGTTTAGCTTTTTCTTTCACTGTTAGAGGTGCATTAACCAAAGATTCCGGTTAATGCACCCTAATGATGAAAGAAAAAACCACAGAATAGCCGCAGGCACCCTTATATAAGCCACATGGCTAAAATCATCAGAAAAAGTAGCGGCTAATAGTCCGAAAAGTACGGTATTCATTTTAATTCAGTTCGCTTCGTACGACCGAATTGAAAAAAAGAAAGACTGCTCTATAAGGTGGACTAACACACACGTAGATACACACCAACACGCACAATCATATGGTTTTAAATTACATGCACTATCATATGGTTTTACATTACATGCAATATCGTAGGGTTATACATTACAAGCATTATCACACGGTTATACATTACATGCACTATCATATGGTTATACATTACATGCACTACCATATGGTTATACATTACATGCACTATCATATGGTTTTACATTACATACATTATCATATGGTTATACATTACATGCACTATCATATGGTTTTACATTACATACATTATCATATGGTTATACATTACATGCAAGTAGTATAGTGAGAGCAGATCTACACACCTATGCACTTAAAGTTGGATTTTGGGTACATTTTAGCCTGAGAACCTCGGAGAATGGTGTTGTCTGATGGAAAGTTTGGGGGGTAGGTGTGTGAGTGTTGGGAGCTAAGGTTATGAAGTTTGAGAGGAATTGTGGGAAGGATGCGGTGCTGGTCGAGAGGAATTGTGGGAAGGATGAGGTGAAGAGGGCGATGGTTTCGGGTTTCGATGCGATGGGTTTGGGGTTCGGGTGTCGACGAGTTGAGCGATCGATCGTCGAATGGTTGGGGTCGGGTTGGCGACCGGTGGGGTGAACGGTGTTATGTCGTTTCGGTTGAATGAACGTTGATGTTGGACGAGTTCGGGCATGTCTATTCGTGGAATCGATTAACTGTCCATTCACTATTTATAAGTTAAGAGTTTTATATATATGAACATTATCTCATTGAGAAGTTCAACTAGAAGGAATATAAAATTATGGAAACTATTCATAAGGATAATTCTAAAGTTTACAATTCTTGTGAAGAAGAAAAAGATGAAACAGATGGATTAGTTGAAGAGGCTGTATTATTACATAATCATTTTGATAACATCACTAAATCTACATCAAAACCGCTTCGACAAAGTTTGCTTCAATTTTTTGGAGTGGTTTTAATATTACTTGCAATAACTGTAGCTTCATCTTTGATTGAATATTTTTTTATTCGGATTACAGGAGAAAAGATGAATGCTACTGTGAACTATGTAGAAGTATTTTTTCAAAATTTTGTGAATAATGAAAGTATGATTTTTGAAACATCTCCTCATCATTATAATTAGTTTAAATGAAAACTTCAAATGTTAGTAATTATCAAAACATGGAGAAAGACGGACTACAATCAATTGATGTGAGGTTACATTCTCCTTTCACATCTATGATAACAGGACCAACAGGATCAGGAAAAACTCAACTTGTTAAACGGTTGATTGAACAATCTCAATTAATATCTACTCCTCCTCCAATCGAAATTATATATTGCTATGGAATATGGCAGGAAGCTTTTGAGGATATGAAAGGAGTGGAATTTCATGAAGGATTGAAAGATCCGAGTACTTTTCCCAAAGATGGAGAAAATAGATGGATGATCATTGATGATCTAATGGAGGAATTATCATCAAATATCAAGATGGCTAACAATTTGTATACTCGAGAAAGTCACCATCTAAATATTAGTATTTTTACTATTACACAAAACTTATTCTTTGGTAAACTTAGAACAATTTCGCTGAATAGTCACTATTTTTTTATAGGAAAAAACCCCAGGGATTCTACATCAATCACATTTTTAGGAAAACAAGTTTTTCCTGGACAAGTTAAATATTTTCAGGAATCCTACCGAGATGCAACATCTTCACCATATTCCTTCATGAGACTGGACCTCCGACAAGAAACCGATGATACAATGAGAATTATGGGAAATTTCCCTCCTGTTGACTCTACGCCTATGATTATTTATAAGCCTAATTAAGCAAACGATTTTGATTTGTATTCCATAATTAAATAAAACAAGTATATATTCCAAGTTCTCTTTAAATATTCACCATACCACTTCTGTATCTTCCTCTGAGTGATTACTATAACATCACTAAAATTATCACATAGATATGGCTGAAACAAAAAGAATTCAACGAAATTTACTAACTTTATTATCTCTAGTTGGAGATTCTATTTCTTCTCAACAATCGATTATTAAAAATGCTAAAACGGATTTAATTTTAGCAATTATTGATTGTGTGAAATTACTCATTAAAAGAAAAGAACGACTAACTGATGCTCAGTATAAAGCTTTGAGTCGACAAAGTAAAAACATCGCTCGACTGATTAGTCCTAGAACATCGAATTTGGAAAAGAAACAACTTTTGCAAAAAGGAGGGTTTTTATCGGCTTTACTAGGTCCGATCGCGGGTGCTATACTCCCAGGATTAGTTGAACCATTGCTCGGAGGATTGTTTAAAACACGAAGAAGAAAATAATTAAGTTATCATGGATAATTCTCCACTTTCTAAGAGAATGAAAAAAAACAGAGTAATTCTGCAAATACTGAACAGTCTTACCGATGAACTTGCAAGTTCTGCTTTACCTCATATGAAAGAAGAAGTAATTAGAACATTACTTGAAATTGTTAAAAATATTATATATGGGAATGTACCTTTAACGAAAAATCAATACCATTCTCTGAGTCAACATAAAAAGGAGTTGATGAATATTATCGATGAAAACAAACCTCTTAAATATAAACGAAAGATTTTGCAAAACGGAAAAGGATTATTGAAACGGATTATAAAGCCATCCCTCAACTTGTATTAATCATTCAGCAGGAAGATGAGCTTTCCTAAGTATACAAAAAAAATTTTTTTGGTTTCTGAAGACGAGTACAAAAGGAACCAATTTAAAAGTCAACAGGATTCAAAAATTATCAATGATGGCTATAGTTCGTCACTTCGTTTCAATCCATTAGAAAATCCAAGAGTAAGTAAGGTTAAGAAGACCAGAGATAGGATGCGTCAAATTAATAACGATAACACTATTTCAGACTATAACAAAGTTAATTTGTATGCAGCTGAACTTCAAAAATTTTTAGATGAAATGAATTCAATTCGGAGTTATCCAATTCAACAGTCTCCGACTATTCGAAATCCGATTTCAATGATGTCACAAACACCTTCAGCTCCACAAAATTCAAAAGAAACTCTAAAGAAAGATACACCTGAATTACCCGAAGATAATTCGTCTCAAGACTCTACAGTTTTAAAAGAATCGCCAAAAAAAGAAGACACATTATTACCACCGAAGTTAAACGAAGAAGAACCATCGTCAAAGTCTTCTAGATCTTATTCCATTTCTTCAATAGTTGAAGACTTCGGTTCGATTCAGGATCGAACTAAAGCGAAAAATCTTCTGGAAAAATTGAAAAAGTCTGGAAATTATGATTCTTTAACCGGGAAAATAACAGGATCTACAGGAGAGATTAAACCTGAGAACTTACGAAATCTTCTTGAAAGAAAAATTCGAGTTAAAGATAGTTCAATTGTATCTTCTCCCTTTTCTCCAAGTTCATTTGAGAAACAATATAAATTATTTGAAAAAATTATCAAGGAGTCGAACTCGAATTTATCAAATAAATCAAAATCCAATTCGAATAGATCGTCTTCACGAAAACCTTATGTAGGAACAAGAGGAAAATGGACGACTTACTAAATGAATTCTATTATACCCCGGATCTACCATCTTCATTAGGTGGAGCACAAAAACTGAATGAAGCACTTCGGAGAAAAGAAAGCGAACAAGAAGTTAGAGATTGGTTAAGTGGTGAAGATGCTTATACGTTACACAAACAAATAAAAACGAAATTTAGAAGAAGACCTACAATTGTTGCAGGAGTTGGTGAACAATTACAGGCTGATTTAATGGATGTTAGATCTCATCGAGCTGAAAATGATGGAATTACATTTTTACTTACAATGATTGATGTTTTTTCAAGAAAAGCATGGGTAGAGCCTCTTGTTAACAAATCAGGTATATTGGTAGCAAAAGCCTTAAAAAAAGTATTGGATGGAACTAATTATAGAGTTTTTCAAACAGACAAAGGAAAAGAGTTTAATAATCGAGATGTCAAAAAAGTTTTGAAAGAAAATAAAGTAAAATGGTTTACATCTGAGAATGAGACAATTAAAGCTTCCATCATAGAACGATTCAACAAAACATTACGGGTGAAGATGTATAGATTCATGACATATTCGGATGATCGTAGATATATTGATGTTTTACCACAAATGGTAAAAGCATATAACAATACTATTCACACAACATTAGGAATAAAACCGAATGATGTAAATTATGAAAATCAAGAAAGAATCTGGAATAGGATTTATGAAAATGGAGAATATAGTTCTGACAGTACTCCCAAATTCAATATTGATGATTACGTTCGTATTAGTAAAGCTAGAACAGTTTTCGAAAGAGGTTTCACAATAAATTGGACAGTTGAAGTTTTTCAAATTACAGAAGTGCTTGATTTTGAAAGACCGATTATCTATAAATTACGTGATTTAGCAAACGAACCGGTTGATGGAACTTTTTATGAAGATGAACTACAGAAAGTAAAAAAACCCGCATTTTTTCGAATTGAGAAAATTCTCAAATCTCGGAAACGAGGAAGAACAAAGGAAATACTCGTTAAATGGATGGGATATCCTGATTCATTCAATAGCTGGGTCAATGAAAGAGATTTTGTTAAATAAAAGAGGATGATAAGCAATTGAACTTCATTGAAAGAATTGAAAATGTCGGAGTTCGTAACTCTTCCTTCTGATGCTAGTTTTAGTGACTTTCCTAAAAATACTAATTCAAACTTTACAGTTAGACTAGCCAGATATGTAGATTTTACAGAAGGACAATGGGAAGTTGCTCTAAAAGATATATCGTTTTTAAATAATTGGCCAAATGTAGTAGAAGGAATAATAAGCATCACAAAAGCGGAACTTAATGGGACATTTCGTCGTTTCGACATAAAAATTGGAAATGGAAGATACGAAGATATAGATGAAGTAATTCAACGAACTCATGATGTTCTAAAACCCTTCAATCTCCATCCAACTATAGAATTCGAATACGACAAAATATCCAACAAATCTATGTTGTATGTAAGAGATTCGAGTGTTCAGGTTTCGTTTTCACAAGATTTCGCAAATATCTTAGGATTAGATCCGAAGATAACTTATAATGTGGGAAAACACGGAAACATCACATCTCCGGATATCAACTATGGATTTACATCATTATACGTATATTCATCAATTGTAAGTAACAGACTCGTTGGAGATGCAAATGTACGATTGCTACGAGTTGTCCCAGTAAGTGGAAAGAAGTTCTCTCGAGTTTATACAGAATTCAGTCAAGCGCATTACGTTGAAGTGGATAAAATTTCTACTGATGTGATAGAGACCCTTATAACAAGTGATGATGGAGAAAAAGTACCATTTGATGGAGGGAAGGTTATACTAACGGTTCATTTCAGAAAGAAACAATGAATTCCATATTAATTCCATATACTCCAGAAGACTCAAAAAACTTTTACATTCAATATTACACGTCTAATCAATCAGGAAATGGCGGATTGACACCATATAAAGGAAAGAGAGTGATGGGAAATGGACGACTATCAGGAATATTTAAAAAATTAGCAAAAGCTGTTGCGCCTCTAGCAAAAAAAACGGCTATTTCATTAGGGAAAAAAGGGTTAGATGCTGCATCCAATTATCTTAATAACATGGTAGAGAGACCAAAAGAAGAAGAAGAAGAAACAGATGAAGTAGTAATTCCAAGAGTTAGAAAACCTGGGAAAAGAAAATTAAATAACCGTAGCAAACCTGCAAAGCGACGGAGAAAAGCCACTCCAAATATTTTTTAAAATTTGAAAATGCTTTATATATTATTATCTCAATATTTTTTAGTTCATTTCATTGACATACATCAATAGTGAAAGATGAGTTCTGGAGAGATTGGTTCAACAGGTTTAAAAATATCGGGTTCTCCTTTTACGATAAACGAAAGTTTGGGTATATTTGATGTTCCAGGCACACATAGTTCGGTGGAGCGCGGATATTATAGTGAATTAGCTCCGTCACGTCTCAGTGAATATGGGCCAATTGAAATTGAAATACCTGGAGATGTAGATCACTATATCGATTTAAGTAATTCATATTTGCAAATCGAAGGAAAAGTAGTCAAGGACGATGGTTCCAATTTAGACAATACTGCTGCTAATGTAAATGTTGTACCAGGGGATGCGTTTTTTCATTCGCTAATCAAAACAGCAACATTCAAAATTAATGGATCTGTTGTTGAACATTCAAGTGATTATCCTATGAGATCGTTCATAGAAACCCTTCTCAATAATAGCAGAGAAGCAAAACAATACCAATTAAAAGCAGAAGGATGGTTTCAAGATGATAATCTTGCAAAAGATGGTGCGGAATTCGATAATAGTGCGGCTACAGCAAGAAAGAATCTTATTAGAGGTTCAAACTCATTTGAGTTTTTTGGACGACTCCATCTTAGCATTTTTCAACAGGAAAGATATCTCATTCCAGGATTGAATTGTAAATTAGAACTAGACCGAAGTAAACCAAGTTATTGTTTGATGGCAGCAACAGCTACTCCTGGAGGAGGGGGAAAAGTAAAGTTGACGAAATGTGTACTTCATCTTCGAAAATTAAAAATCAACCAAACAATTCAGCTTTTACATAACGAAAAACTACTTAATGGTGTTAATGCAAAGTATCCTCTTTCTCGGGTATACACCAGATCTTATAATGTGAATACTGGATTAACCCATACTCAAATAAAAATTGCTGATAACACACTTAGACCAAATTTAATACTTGTTTCACTTTCATCACACGATGGAGAAAATGGATCATACAATCGTAATCCTTTCAAATTTGGTCATTACGATGTGAGTCATGTAGAACTACAAATTGATGGACTACCTTTTGGAAAACGATATACTCCAAATTTTGTAAATAGAATGTATACTCGACCATATGTACAACTTCTAAACGCAATGGGAAAAGATCTTTCTTCTGAAGGAAGTGGAATTGGACTGAGTGAATATGAAACTGGACTTGCAATATACGCTTTCGATTTGACAGGAGATCTCTCATCCGAAGGATTTCATTTAATGAGACATGTTTCACTAACAATCGATATCGGTTTTCGGGTTGCAACACCAGAAAATGTCTATCTTAATACATATATACAAAAAGATGGAATGATGGAAATCGCTTCTGACTTTAGTGTTCGACTCAGTGGTGGAAGCATATTCTAAGGATGAATACAGCAAATATTTTCGATGTTCTTTCCCAAGATCACATGACTAATAATCATTTTTTTGCTGTCTGTGCAAGAAATGAATTTATAGAACAATTTTTATCGAATGAAGGAATATATATTTTTAACACACACTATTCTTATCAACCAGGAGAACACTGGATAGGAGTTATTCGAACAAAATCCGAAATTAATTATTTCGATTCAACAGGACGAGATCCTTCAACATATCCAGATGTCGCTCAAATCTTAAAACTTTCTGGAATAAAGTTAATTAAATGGAATGATGTTCTACTCCAAGGTTTTCTTTCAACAACATGTGGAGATTACTGTCTTCTCTTTGCAATATTTTGGAGCAGAGGATGTTCAATAGAAGATTTTCTAACAGTTATGCTAAAAATTTCTGAAAAAGATACACGAGATCATGTAGTTCGAAAAACTATACTAGATAGATATGATTGGAATGGAAAAATTAGTAAAAGTCTTAATAACGAAGAAAATGAAGGTATTGAAAATGTACATATTCAAGGAACTTCCCAAATTGTTAAATTACTAGAAGAACTGACATAAAATTTTTTTCTATATTTTACAATTGAATATACATATATACTTTATATCGAAATAAACTTGGTAAAAAATACAACCGAATGTTATTTACCTTTTTTGTTGAATATGTGTGTAGTTAATGCTGTAGAACGTATATTATGAATAACGAACAATAGTACATGTGAATAAGGAATACAATACAAGAGCATTAGAAAAACGTGTAACGCATCCTCGAGGATAAAAACAGAACTGCGTGCGCATGCACTAACCGGAAACGGCAAAGCCAATGATTCAATAACGTAACATTTTTGATGTAAGTTTTATATATTGATATACTCACGCTGAGTTGGAGTTATCCTCAAAATAATCCACATATTAATCCATGTATGCCTCTTTACTAGTTCATCATCTTCATCTATTTACTGGTCGAGAGGCTGTTATGGATTGGTTAAGCCAAACCAAACAGGAGAATTCCATAGGTAAACCTAGGAAAACAATCAGGTCGAATGCCAAGGCGCTTGTCCACACAACAGCCCCTGAAAACAGCGACACTCAACGAACTTAATCGCGAGTAGCCGACTAACCGAATTCTAGCTGAAGCATACAAGCCTTATGGTATCAACGCTCGATCGACCCAAATTCTCAAATATAAGTAGGCATCAAGAGATGGTTAATGAGGCAGAATATTCCATCAGATCATGCAATGCTTATATAGTGAATTGAAGAATGATGGGTGTGTCCAAAGGAATTAATGAGGCGAAAATAGCAAACAGATTTTCGCGAAATTGAATTTCGCGAAAGTTGACTATATAATATATATGATGTGAAATTTCGCGAAATCCAATTTCGCGAAAGTCACTTTCGCGAAATTCAATTTCGCGAAAGTTGACTATATAATATATGATGTGAAATTTCGCGAAATCCAATTTCGCAAAATTCACTTTTCGCGAAATTCAATTTCGCGAAAGTTGACTATATAATATATATGATGTGAAATTTCGCGAAATCCAATTTCGCGAAAGTTGACTATATAATATATATGTGTAATTTCGCGAAATTCATTTTCGCGAAATTGTAAGCATAGAGAAATGTTTTGGAATCTATTTATAAATTTTCATTAAACTCACTCAAGCGTTTTACAGATGCTCAACTTTATAAAAGCAATCGAGAACAAATCATTATTATCATAACACTCTTCATAAGCTAACAGAATTCTGAGAAGGGTAAAATGTCAGAAGGGAAATGTACAGATAGTTGTGTTCAAATTTGGGCTACACCATGGGAATATTGTACGCACGGACTACTTTCCTGTACATGTGGACATGTATATGATGGATTAGCACAATGTGTACATTGGTAAGTACATTTTGAAATTTTAAATTCTAAAGTTTTATATGAATATATAATTATTCATTTTATATACATCATCTTTTCTCAATTTTCAATGGATTTTCAAAAAATTAAACAGGTATCAAGAAGATGGTGAGGAAAGTGATGAAAAAAACATCTCGAAAGAAACAAACTCTCAAAATAGTGAAACGGAGTTGCAATTGGATTTACCATTGGATTATCCTATAGACAGATTACCTTCCTGCACATGTGGACAAGACGTATACGATGGCTTAGCTCAATGTATATTTTGGTAAGTAGATTTTGAGAATTTTAAAACCAAAGATATATAGTTATCCATTTATTTCATCCTTTCTCATTCCTCAATGTTTTATATATTTAAACAGTGATGATGCAAAACAAAAAGAAGATGATGAGAAAAGCGAGTCAAGCAGCACATACTTCTTTCTCGATAAGAAAGAATTACAATATTCTGAAGTGACAAGCTCTTCATCTCCACAGAAAACTGACAATTAGTATTTATAAAAAAAGATTTTTTTTTTGAATGAATATATATGCAAATCAATAGAACCTTTAGAAATAAAATCTTCATCTCCAAAGATGGAGAATTTATATTTTATTGTATATTTTAAGATACTATTATTAAAATAAAATCAATACAATATTCACATATCATTTTCATTGTGGAATAAAAATTTAGGAAAGCATGAAAATTAGATTACAACTTTAGCAGCAGTATGTGATTATGATAAAAAATTTCGACATCCTGTAATTTGTCTACAGAAAAACTTTCATTTCCATAGCCTCTTTCTTTATTACTTGGAGGGGTATTAGTTATATTTTCCTTAAGATTTTCAGATGATGGAAGAGTTGTGATTCCACTTGCTAGAATGATGGTAGCGAGTGTAGTTGTGGTGGTAGTAGGAATTGTACTAGCGAGTGTAGTTGTGGTGGTGGTAGGAATTCTGGATGTATGTGTAGTTCTGATGGTGGATCGAGTAGTGGAAGAATTAATTGGAGCTGTAAATCTACCATTATTTTCTTCGAATTGTGGATGATAACAAACAAACTTAATAGGCATTGATCTCCATCCACAAAAGTTTGAACGAGCTGAGTTGCCTACACAATATCTCGCTGATCGTGAAGATGGATTAGCCCATTGAACAAGTCGTTCAGTAATTCCCAGCCTTTGAATAATTTCATAACTAGCTATACCATAAGTACAATCCGAGGGGTTATGTTCAAATTGAATTAAATTTCGTAAAAATTCACCGTTAACCGGAAAAAATCCAAAACTAATAAATAGTATTGGAGAAATTTGAATTATATCATCTAGTTTTCTATAAAGACTCTTCATGTCTTCTCAAAAGAAATTTTTCCTAATGAATAATTCATTCGACTTTCCCCTTTTTTATTACTCATCTTTAAAGAGTTTTATAACGAAGGGAGACTTAACCGATTCCACGAATAGACACGCCCGAACTCGTCCAACATCAACGTTCATTCAACCGAAACGACATAACACCGTTCACCCCACCGGTCGCCAACCCGACCCCAACCATTCGACGATCGATCGCTCAGCTCGTCGACACCCGAACCCCAAACCCATCGCATCGAAACCCGAAACCATCGCCCTCTTCACCTCATCCTTCCCACAATTCCTCTCGACCAGCACCGCATCCTTCCCACAATTCCTCTCAAACTTCATAACCTTAGCTCCCAACACTCACACACCTACCCCCCCAAACTTTCCATCAGACAACACCATTCTCCGAGGTTCTCGGGCTAAAATGTACCCAAAATCCAACTTTAAGTGCATAGGTGTGTAGATCTGCTCTCACTATACTACTCATGCATTATCATGTGGTTATACATTACATGCTATATCATATGGTTATACATTACATGCACTATTATATGGTTATACATTACATGCATTATCATATGGTTATACATTACATGCACTATCATATGGTTATACATTACATGCATTATCATATGGTTATACATTACATGCATTATCATATGGTTATATATTACATGCACTATCATATGGATTTACATTACATGCACTACATCATGGTTTTTAATTAATACAAAAACATCATATGCGACATATACAGTGAAACATGGATAACTCAAACTTCACGGGACCGAGCGAAAGTGTTTGAGTTATCAGAGCGTTCAAGTTATCAGAGCACAGTCACAAGTGAATGTATTTATCAGTAGATACATATACAAACTACATGTATACATGTATATAAAACTAAAGTATAGGTTGTTTGTTGTAAGTTAAAGAATAGAGAAAGCATAACATTATTATGCTTTATTATTCATCTTGAGGTGTTGACTGATGTTCTAAAAAAAGAATCAAGAAGATTGACCAACCAGAAGCTGAGATATAGCCAGCCAAACACAGGTCTACCAAAAAACAAAAGTGTTTTGGTAATCATCAATATATGACGTATGAAATCGACTTGTGTGCCATTGGTCAATTAAGCCAACTAATGCGCTCTCCTATAACAATCACGGCGTTTTAATTGGTTTAATCCCTGGAAGTATAGAACAATCAAATTGGGCCTAACAATCATCGTTCCTAGAATTCCGAACCAGTCCCTCTGACGTGTAGATTAGTTTTAGCATAAAATAATTACACGCATCTATTATTTCGCAACATTTCGCTATCTTGCTAGTTCAGCTCAGTTTTGTTGTTCTCCTACTTAGCTTTCCTATTCAGACTCATCTTTAGCGTTGTTCAGATTTTTTAACTATAGCTAATAAATAGAATCAATTAAATCAATCATCAATCTCGGTTATCATTTGGAATTTTCTACAAATTATATTAGTTACATCATTTATTCTATACGCAGTTATATTATTATTTTGTATAATATGCATTATGAATATTATATAAATCATAAAAAATAATCATAGATAAGATAATAGATCAATAGAAAAATCAAAGCAAAAGTTATCGTTATATTTTCTTATAGCAAGAGCAGCACGGTCAAGTTAGTCTTTTTAAGATTATGGCTGTAGTGAACTTCCAGTCTGTTAATAGTGACGATAATCATGAAAATCAACTGAATGCTGCAGTAGATACACAGTAGAAGAATGCTGCAGTAGATACACAGAAGAAAAATGATGAAGGAACAAAAAGTCCCATTCCTATTTCTTATTGTAAACAAACTGCCACTCGCGGATATCGCATATAGACTATACACGCGCCGTTCGTTGAACAGATGATCTTCGGAGCATATCCGTGGAGATCGAGATAAAATTTGAAGCACAATAGTCAAAATCTGCTCTTCTGCTTTAAAAAATCATGGCGAGGAGTTGTGGGCAAATGCCTTTACCACACAATGTTTGGATGATTTTTCTGAGAAACCAGAGCTAGTCTGTAAATTATTTACTATCGCGAGAAGCGTTTCACATTTTGTAGCCAAGACAATCATTATACATAACGGCGGTAAGGGTGCGCAACTCCCGCACATGACCATTAAGTCGATTTTATACGTCACAGTTTTCGGGATTTTCGAAGGGTTTTCCTCTGATTCTTTATTAGGTAGACCTGTGTTTGGCTGTCTATATCTCAGCTTCTAGTGGGTCAATCTCCTTGATTCTTTTTTTAGAACATCAGTCAACACCTCAAGATAACTAATAAAGCATAATAATATTATGCTTTCTCTATTCTTTAAAGGACATCTGATGTAGAGTTTTAAAGTATTTATCAGAAAGTATAGATATTTTTATACACTTGAGATTTGCGTGTTGTTTTAGGTGATGTGACTGCCAGAACTTTTTCAGATTAAAATTGGCAAAACCTAATCGCGGTTAAAACGCTCAGAAGACATTTTTTCTTTTGAGTGTTTTACTTGAGATCAATTTTGCCAATTTTAATCTTAAAACGTCTTGTCAGTCACATCACCTAAAACTGCAAACAAATCTCAGCCCATTAGAAAAATATCTATTCTTTCTGATAATTTTTAAAACTGGACATAAGTAAACATTTATGACCAATGCATAAAAGCATGCTTTATATCTGATCAGTCGTTTCATTTAAAAAACTTATCGAGTGTAGTCTGTGACAAGGTATTTTTTTGACAAAGATCAACAGTGTGACTTATTGTAGAAATAGATTTTAAACAGTTATTATAGTCCTTAAAAACTTGTTAGTCTTTTCTAACAAAATTGGCCCATCGATAGGTACGCCTTCACTACGCACTTGTCTAAACCAAGTCAATAATACCCCATCCAAATCACCGTGCGACATTGAACGATCTCTTAGCCTTGATGAATTTTGGTCACATAACGATCTTATTCTTTCTTTTTGTTTAATCCATGTTGACACTGTACTTTTTGGAAGATTTTCTCTTTTTGATAATGCTGATAGCTTTTGTCCTGCTTCGATTTCCTCGAGTACTTTAAGTTTGTCAGAAGGTTTCCACGCTTTTCTTTGCTTGCGTGATGCCATCATAAAGTGGATGTCTGTTGTAGCGGAGGCCAAGCCACGAGCCTAATGGTGACATTTTATCTTTATGTATCCGCATATAATCACTGTTACAATATGTATTTTGCATGCTGTGTCTATCTTTATTAAATTTTTATCGCTAATACCTTCTAACATTTATAGCTTGGCCGTAACTAAGCGAACGTCTTAGCGACCCTATTAATCATTTTTATACGATTTCTTTTTCGGTTCCGTTATACGGTACGGGGGAAATTATATGTACACTATACGCGTATAAAAAGCGCTTTCGTTAAGAAAGCAGAGTGGTCTCAGCTCCGCGACTCGTGGAAACTCCTTCGAAACAAATTGAACGGAAACCACGTTTGTGAATTTGGCAAAAAACTGTTCGAGTTATCGGTGTCGAGGTCGAGTTATATAGAGCCATTTATCATTGCGTGGGAACGGACCAAGCAAATCCATTCGAGTTAACCATGTGTTCGATATATCCGAGGGCGAGTTATCCATGTTTCACTGTACTTTCTTTAACTGCCTTAAAATCGACGAACAGTCAATTTCGTATCACATCTCCTTGAGTATTTTTAATGTCTCACATGATGGGACTAGAGATTTGGAATCATCTGCTCTTTGCCAGGTGTGATGGGTGTCAACTTTAACATGCTGTGAAGTAT
The DNA here is from genome assembly GCF_963576615.1 of Watersipora subatra. NCBI lineage: Eukaryota > Metazoa > Bryozoa > Gymnolaemata > Cheilostomatida > Watersiporidae > Watersipora > Watersipora subatra. The sequence goes on from NC_088717.1 coordinate 20,378,316, forward strand.
GCTCATTTTGATCATTAATATTAGTTATTACAACCGGACAGTATTACTTTATATTTGTTGAATCACAGTCTAGGAACTCTAATCTTTCACCTTCATTTAGCACTGACTGTTATTTTGACCATATTCACTGATTATGGCAGCAGTTGGTCATTGAATAGGTAATCACTTGCTGACAAATGTAACTAAAACGGGAGGCATGATTACCTAAATGTTATGGAGCATTATTTTAATTCACCGTAGTGGTTGGCTCTGTGTAATAAGTAGAAATTGAAGAATTGTGGTATATTCCACAGATATTAACATGAAACTAACTAAGCTTTGGTTTTATCAACAAAAATTGTGAAATGTTTATATAATGAACATGTCGTAAGTCTAATCATATGTTTGCAGGCAGTTTATTCTTTCACTTCATATAATGATGACGACGACGATGATTATGTTGATGATGATGTTGAAGGTGAGTCAGAAGTCCTAAAATTTCTCCAGCAAAGATTTTATAAAGCAACTGTCATCATAACTTTTACAAAAACACATCTCCAGCAAATACTATATAAAACAACATGCCATCTCAACTTTACAGTCAATTAGTCTTTTGTCATATCTACACTCTCCATGCTTTGGGTATCATTGTTCAACAGAGTTCATCATTTTATTGTTTTGAAGCACATAAATTATATCCGTGCTTTCACCATGTATTTCAGTACTTCAGGCTTTCGAATGAGCCTATATTCAATACACAAAGAATAATATAACTATGAAAACAGACTGTCAAATGTATGTCCTGCAATAAAAACACACTTGGTTGTGGTTCCCACAATGTGATGTCATAATTAGCATTTAGCGGCTGCGCTTTTCTGGGACAATCGGTGCTCTTAAACCCAAAGAGCGCTAATAATAGTCTATGATTCTAGATAATCAACAATGCCTGGGGAGTGGGGTAACACCTGACAAATACAAACCTGTGTTCTGGGTTAATAGATTTCGGGTGATTGTTAGAGTTCGCTTTTTTCATCGTTGTTGTAATAGTATTATTATCTGAAGAATTCGTATCGCTTTCCATGTTGCTTTCTAAATATGATTATGCTTCAATAAATATACTGTCGCTGATAAAAACAATGAAATCACATCGAGTAAATTGTGACCTTCAGTGACGTGGCCCTAGGGCTATATGTAAATTGCACTCTCGCGAGATCACGCAATGCTTGAAATTAATTAGCCTGAGTTGTGCCCCTCAACATCACAATAAAAAGGGCTAGTGCATAAAATCATCGGCAAAACATAGTATGGTGCTTGGAGTCTGAGCTATTTATCATAGAAATAATCTGTACATATAGAGAGTTAATGACACTGATTCCTTTGTCATCTTTGTTGGTTTTCTGGAATTGTCCTACCTTCGCCTGCCACTAGCATCATTATTGTAGTTGATAGATAAGCGGTAAGAGCACACAACACTGAATATGAAAATTGTGCCGTCATAATTTGCGAGCCTATACTGTTGAACATTTCTGTGGTAGAGCTCTGGGGAAATCCTATATACACCAACCGATGTCTGTCTCACCATGTCAAACAATGTCTCATTTGAAAGCCAAGATATTGAAAAACCTGAATAAGCCGAAACAGTACGGATATAATTGATGTGCGTTAAGCTGCGTGTACATGATATTTTGGTGAGACCTGATCAGTTGATTATTCAGAATGATCTTATATCAAAATGTTGACAAACAGTTGGCTAAATTTTAAATAGTTCCATTATCAACTGATATTTTCTTGCCGAAAACTATTGTAAGAAATAATAGTTTAAACATTGCTGAATATAGTTATAAGTTGTGATATAACAATTATTATACTTACAACTGATTAGAGAGTATTTTAAAGATGTGGTTGCGTCAAATTTGAGTTGATTTTAAAAAAAGTATTTTTGCTGTGTCTATCAGTCGATATGTTGTTTGTTGTGTTAGGCAATCTCATTGTCAGGATTTTTGAAGATTAACATCGGAAAATTTTAATCGCTGTAAAAACGCTAAGGTCAAAAAACATGCCCAGGCTTGCCCAAAATGATGTAACGCCTGATACAACCTGCCTCTATCTCTCGTATTCACATTGGCTATTGCGATAAAAGTCTAGTCCTACGCGGCTCTATTGGCATATATTTTATCTTGTATTTGCTCATGTTGGCTAGAATAAAATTTTAATACCAGCTACAGATACATTATTACCAATGTCTCAAAGGCCTCAAACAAGGAAAATTAAAAATATATGATATCATATATCATATAGGTAAAGTCTACTGTTATAGGTAGAGTCTATTATTAAAGGTAGAGTCTATAGTTATAGGTAGAGTATATTGTTATAGGTAGAGTCTATTGTTAAAGGTATAGTCTATAGTTATAGGTAGAGTCTACTGTTATATGTAAAGTCTATTGTTGTAGGTAGAGTCTATTGTTATATGTTGAGTCTATTGTTATAGGTAGTCTATCGTTATAGGTATAGTCTATTGTTATAGGTAGAATCTATTGTTCTAGGTAGAGTCTAGTTCCATACTAAGACTAAGTAGTGAGAAGACTTTCACGTTTATTTGTGAATATAACTTTCTGATTGCATAGTTACCGTAAAACCTTTATCTGAACGCCTTTATTTGATGCTTTATTTTCCGACCCTTCCTTAGAGTGGCACTTTATTAGAGGTAACATTCAAATTAAACACGTTAAAAAAATTAAAACGTTCATCTTACAACTATGTTTAAAAGATTCTATAAAAGCACATTGCACTCATCGTTGCAGCCATAAATACTTTTTATGTGCAATAGAAAAGAAGTTACGATTCTTGATCTATTTTAAGCCGAATTAAGATTATCGCAATCATGCTATCAATTAATATACTATAACCAGAGCTGTGCTACTCGAGTACAAATTCGAGTACAAGTACTACTCGAGTACCGATTTCAACTACTCTCTACTCTACTCGAAGGGGCCATAATATGGGATGAATATACTCTACTTGTACTCCCTTGGGAAGAAAGTACTCGGAATCTACTTGCAAACTTAAATACTCTACTCTACTTTACTCTACATCAAATATACTCTACTCTACTTTACTCTACATCAAATATACTCTACTCTTACTTGCACCAGGGAGTTGTCAACTCCCTGTGGACACATAATATTTCTCTTTACTTTACCTAGACTGTGATCCAATTTGTATTGTGTACTACCGGCTTTGTTCAGCACCACAATTTCTCTGTTTGTACTTTGTACGTGTGTAATGTATGTTGGAACAAGGGCTTTTTCTTATTGAAATGTCAATCCAAGGTCACATAGACTACTGAAATGTTGTGCAAGTAACATGGTATGATAGTTAAGTGTCTGTGAGAAGTGTCTGGCATCTTGATGAGGCCACATCGCGCCTCAATGAGCGATGCCGTTCTGGAGAACCTCATTTTCTGCAAATGCAACAGGCTGCAGGGCCTAGTATAAATAAAAAAACTAGAACCCGGAAATAGTTGGACATTGTACTCTTATATTATCATATTATTTTATCATATTATTATCATACCCTAATCATTATCATATTATATATATAGGCCTACCTGTACTGGTTAATTTGGCTGTTTTACTTGTTTGTTCGTTTTACTTTAATTTAATAAAAAGTACTTGATATTTGATTAATGTACTCTATACTTGTACTTGAAATTCAGAAGGAAAACTCTACTTGATCTTGAAATTTGAGAGATAACTCTACTTGTACTTGGAACCAAGTTGTGATACTCTACTTGTACTCGGAATCAAGTTGTGATACTCTACTTGTACTCGGAAGGCAGAAACATGTGTATACTTGTACTTGTACTCGATTTTGTTTTGAGTACTCACTTACTCTACTTGAACTGAAAAAAAGTACTTGAGCACAGCTCTGACTATAACGCTACTAATTTATTATTTTATAATAGTAACCATCAAATGCTACAATTATGTATATATTCAAGAACAAGTGACATAAGCAAATCATAATTTAAATAAATGCAGAAACAAAAATCAACATTTGTTTTATAAAAATATTTACATCATTCGCTCAGCCAGTTGTATTCTGATGGTTGCTTACATATGTAACCGTTCATCATCTTCTAGCCGTTCAATACCTTCCACAGTGTCTACTGACCTAAACTCTTCTGGACTGCTCAACTAGTCGATATTAGCATTCAAACAATGTTTTTAGCGGAGCAAAATTTTTACTAGTTGCTATTTTAAAAACTGTTCACGAAAATAATGGTTTACTTTTAGCCGGGTATGGCAATTCGCACTTCGCGCAAGTTGTTCAAAGCATCGTAGTTGCTAAAACTTTTTAGTATACGTCCAAATATCAAGACCGTTTTAAAATAATCACTAGTATTAGCCTGATACATATACTAATTATTTTGATGGTGTTGCAATCAAAGTTTTTAACGTTAAAACCTAAAGACTTGGAGTTGGAAAACGGACTTGGATGTGAACAGAAACAACAAACAAAATAATCGTTATTAGTATATTCGAGTCACTGTTAGCACATTTTTGCGGACACTTTTCTTCTGATCATTTGCTGTTATGGGTTCGTGAAGGTTAAGAATGTCAAATAGTGCTGGTCAAATAGAAGGGTCATTCAAATAGAAGGAGCATTTAAATTGAAGGGTTGTTTAAATAGAAGGGGCTTTTAAATAGAAGTAGTATTCAATTGAAGGATGGCACTCTGTTTTTCAACAATTCTCCCATAGTGGCGCTTAAATAGAGGTGGCGTTCAATCAAAGGTGGCGTTCAAATACAGGTATTACAACAACAACGTAGTTCTAACTGGATTCAAACATGATTTATTGTAAACTGGGTTTGAGAAGAAATAGATCAGACTTCCATTACTAGCCACAATGTTTGTGTGAGCATATATACAAACATTTTAATTTCTCTTACTACACACACGCAAGCGCGCACGCACACATACAATTTGTTTGTGGTAATATGGAATTTATCTTTCTTCATCTTGACGAAAAGACTACCTTGTGAGAAGCTCCTAGATATTCTGCTCTCTACATAGTTGTGCTCTCTCTGGTTTTATTAACACAATTGGTTTGTGGTAATATGGAGTTATTTTTCCTCATCTTGAGAAATAAAATAATTGCTCTGTGAGAAGCTTTTACATATTCTGCTTTCTACAGAGTTGTGCTCTCACTGGTTTTATTAACTAGTTGTGTGATCATGAGAGTCAGTTTGATGCTTGTTATGTTGACTGCATTATATAAAGTTACGATTTTGTGAACCTTCTTTCTATTAAAAATGATGAACTATGAAAAGTGTAAAGGGTGTGAGCCACTTTTAAATTTGCTGCATTTTCTTCCATCACAATTTTTTTTTCTAATATTAGTTGGCATACCACATCATTTTATTTTTTCCAAAGGATTCAGCAATTCAAATAAAAAACTTTGAATTAAAAAATGAAGGATTTTTAGTAATGCTATATATGAAGTTTTCAATTCCGAACCCAGTTTTGGCCTATTGCTGAAATAATTTTCAATACTTACATTCTGAATGTTTGAGATTTTTCAATTTTTGTCAACTGAATTTAAACCCTTGAATTTACCCCCTTTTCCCTTCAAAGCCAGGTCTTTTTACTATAGCAATAGTTGCTGACAATAAAAAGTGAAATGATTAAAATATTTATTATTTACATGCTCTTTCTTGAGTAACCAGCTGTTGAAATCTTATCGTAATCTGTAAAGAGATGACGTAACGATTATAGAAACTAAAGGTTACATGTGTATATAATGTCTTTTATTAAATAGATTTGATGTCTCTGTGAATAGTGATATTCTGCGTAGGCATCTGGTATCGGCACACTGGAGAGGATATTCCTCCTGAGAATTCAAAGCAGCTCCCACACAGACTCACTAATAAAGACATCCTAAAGGAGCTGGGGGAGAATTATATAACCCATATGATTGTAAAACGTGTGCCTATTCCTGACCTTACTCGAATTGCTCCAAAGCTGACTCACCTCACCCTGTGTGACCTTCCAGATGAATTCTTTCCTCTCAGGTATTTACATATATTCATAGTTATTATACAATTTATTAATTGTATAACAACACATATACCTCATATACCTACACATATACCTCATATGTATACTCCTTACACATATACCTCATATGTATACTCCCTATATATCTACCTCATATGTATGTATACTCCCTACACATATACCTCATATGTATGTATACTTCCTACACACATACCTCATATGTATTCTTCCTACACACATACCTCATATGTATACTCCCTACACACATATACCTCATATGTATACTCTTCACACATATACCTCATATGTATACTCCCTACATATATACCTCATATGTATACTTCCTACACACATATACCTCATATGTATGTATACTCCCTACACATATACCTCATATGTATACTCTTCACACATATACCTCATATGCATACTTCCTACACACATACCTCATATGTATCCTCCTTACGTATATATCTCATATGTATACTTCCTACACACATACCTCATATGTATACTCTTCACACATATACCTCATATGTATACACCCTACACACATACCTCATATGTATTCTCCCTACATATATACCTCATATGTATACTCTTTACACATCCACATCATATGCATACTCCCTACACATGTACTCCATATACATACTCCCTACACATGTACTCCATATACATACTCCCTACACAGCTAACCGTTTTTCAAGACTAGTGTGGACATACATAACAAAATTACTGTACCGCAATAAAACATCATTAGTAAGCTTAAGGTCAGTGCGCAGGCAAACCAAAGAGCTATGATATATTTGCGCGTAGTACATACTATCAAGCGATAAAAATACAAAGTGATATCCATTTCTTGTGAAAATGTTTGCGAGGGCAACATAGGACTGCACTGTCATCCTCACTTCAGCACACATCTAATAACATATTGGGTTGCTTAGGATACCACTGTCCATGATGGATTTTCCATCAACACAGTAATAATCATAGATGTAGTAATAAGAAAGGAAAGCATCGGTGCATTTTGACTCGAGTCATTTTGCTTGTTGAAAATAGAGACGATTCAATTCTTACTGGTAGGATGTGCTGAGTCAATTCGGGTCTACAGTAAGTAGATGATACCAGAGAACTCATTCATTTCATTTGGTAGATGAGTCTTTAAGCTTACTAGAGCAAGTGTGTCTCTACGAATAGCAGTCAGGCAAATCCATTTGTAAAGTAGGATTTATCTACCCCTGACAATGTCTCATTGACCCTCGAAGGTTACAGTGAGTGAGGGAAAATGATTTAAAATTGAATTCATGTGTAAAAGGTTATTTTCTATTAAAAGTAACTAAGTTTTTCAAACACTCATATAATTACTGTTTGTTCCACACTTGTATGTTTGTACTTGCAGGGACAAGTTAATATAGTTTGTTTAGCTTGAATATATTTTATTTTAATAAATTCAGAGATAATAATTGAAATACTTTTTCTTATTAAAGCAGATCCTTGTTCTAGTATTAGGATAAATTAAAGGTAAATTTCATTGCTAAATACACATGTGTAATCTCACCCGTTTGATAAAGTACTCACTCTGTGCTATGTAGGTTGAACACACTGACTGAGCTCGAGTCATTGGACTTATCATACAATTACTTCTCCCAAGGCCTACCCTCTTCAATTAGCCAGCTGAGATCACTAGAGTCACTTAACTTGTCCTCCTCTGATCTAAGTGATCTTCCTACATGGTGAGTCACATCGTCTTAAAGATTGACTGACAGTTTAAGATTTCATTGCATTAGCAGCAGCAGATAACAGATTACAGATTGGGTTTGAATAATTTGTACAATATTTGTTATTTATTGGTGTTTATGATAGTTCAATAATAATACGCTATATAGTTTTATTTTAATTGTTCGTTTTGTAAACCATATTATCTCACTGTGCTCAGTTTTCTATGTAGCAATGTTTTTTTCTTGTGTTGTAAATTGGATTAGAGCCAGAGTTGATGCATTCAAGGTCTTTTAACACTCACTCCTCATATAAATATTTCTCTGGTTATGTTATCCAACCCACTGATTTACACATTGATAAGTCCAGTCCAGCTTGAATATCACAGTCTTTCTGCAAGTAGTTGACTTATAGCATTGGTCCAACTTTATCCAATAGGAAGGTGACAAGAGCACATAACTAACCAATCTTATTAATCTTTTCCTCTAACAAGTTTAGGAAATCATTTCGGCCAAGTGATTTTTGTTACAAGGTTTTGTTCTATGTTCTGTTGTTTGAAGAATCTTATGATGAGAATTGTTGTTATGCTTCACCTACATTAGAGAAAGTAGGTGATGTAGGCATGTTAGGTGATGTCAGTAAGTCAGCAGACTAGCTTGAAGGAAGTCAAAGTTATGGCTATTTGTAGATGACACTTTGGTTCACTAGACAGTAGGAGGAACTGCTGAAAAGCCTGGTAGTAACTGTGTGTGATGTAAAGTCCTCAGTTATGAATACAATATAGCTGATGGCATATCTGGACAATAGAGCTTATGTTACGCAGAAGCAGGCAAACACCAAAGTAAAGCTACTCGGCTAGGCTAGTCTTTTTATATGGCTCTACTCCATAATTTGTTATACAATATACACAATATCTACTGTGTATATTGTAGAACTAATTTATAGCATGGGCATTGTAACTCGTGGGTGCACTGTAATAATTAATACATAATTTAGGGTGCGCAAGCGGAAAAAGGGTATACAGTATAACATAAGAGCAACCAAATGGTAAGAACTGTGTAGCTTTGTGGTTAGATGTGCGTATTTACAAACTAGCAGTTGCAATCTTCGCGAGTTCAAGTCCAGCACGAAGTGAAATTTTCATTCCGAGATATTAATAGCTATGGCTGGACAGACAGGGAATGACATACAACGACAGCCAGATGACAAACATTGAGATTTATATATAGATTAATGAGCATATATTATAAACTTTGAAATATAGGTTTAACATAAAGGTATCATGGGATTATATGATTTGCAGGTTGAACAATCTTACTATGCTGAAAGAACTAGATCTATCACACAACTCATTTACTGATGGTCTACCAGAAGTAATCAGCCACCTCCGCTCATTGGAGTCACTTAAAGTGTCTGAGTGTAAACTCACTGGGCTACCTGATGCGTAAGTCATATTATGTAAGCCTTTACTGCAAGTGTTCAGTCAACTCTATGGAATTTATAGATATGTTAGGATGCTACAACAGAAATTTTAGATGGTTTAAAGTACATTGATTGTTATTACTGTACTACCTAGTTATGTAAATGAAAGTTATTTGGAGTTGTCCATGGATGTTTTAACTGACTATTAATAATCCTATTCTTTTTGTACAGATATATTAAAACAATCTGCTTGGTTACAGAAAACCATTCATAGCAATTTTCTCAAGGAATCTGATAAAAAGTTCTGTTTGATTTCCATCCATTACTAAACTGGTTTCTTTTTTATTTGTTTATTATTTGCTATACTTGGATTGTTACAATCACCAGAAGTTGTCACCTCATGGGTCAATTATTGGGCGCAAATCATTTCAACCAGCCCTGATTACTGGCGGTTATTGCAGGTACTCTGTATGGTACCTGACTCATTCATTGCACATGGAATATTTTATGTTTAAAATTGTTGACTTCCCTGCCAAATCACTATGTATTTTTATACATATAGTGCTGTTATGACTGGCAGCAACTTTATTATCAGCTACAGACTCCTAGTACTAGCAATAGCTACTTGCATTGGTTAGATGTTAGCTTGTATAAATCAGCCGCTCATAGTGGTAAAAAGTGAAGCCAGCACCTAAATCGGTAGTTGTACCTGTTTTAAATGGTGGAGCCATTACTCTGTGATGAGGAAGCATTTTGTCTGGGCTATAAATTTCATGAGCAGCCAACTCCAAGATAAGCCAGTCCTTGCAATGACGTACCGTTAACACACTTATGGGAACACACTTATTTTCTTTAGTTATAAATATATTATTTAAAGACTTCTTACTACATATCTTCTAACCCTACTTTAAGTTTCTGAGTTTCTTCAGAACACAATGTATTCTTAAACCCTATGATGGCTGCTGACTACAACTAATAATCATATACATGTAGAATGTTTGGTTTCGTTGGAAAATAAATGCGTGTCGTTGCTCTTTAGTTCATAAAGTAGTTATACTGATGACCGAGTGTCATTTCCATTTGCAATCACAATTAAAAGACTGGATTTTAGTGCCTGAGGAAATAGAAGTTAATCTTTACTATAATAAGACCCTTTTGTATCTACGTGTACGAAGCTGAGCCAAGTGGCTCTCATCATGACCACTTGAGATGAGAGCCACTTCCTATGTAGTACAATTTGTTTTACTAACGCCGAAAAAAATGGTATACTACAAAATTGAACTACAAGGGAATCAAACCAGGATAGCCGTATTCCCAGCTCAGCACACTATGAAGTGTCCCACTGGACCACCTTGCAGCACCATGGAATATTTGTGTGCATAGTGATTACACATGATGATCTCTCACAAAGCATGGGACTGATTGCATATTAGTTCTAATAATAGAACATGCCGGGATGTACCAATCCATAAAGCCTCACATTTACATGGCTCAGATAAAGTATATTAGTTGTCTCACCTTGTAAGTTTTACCTACTGAGAGTCTTGGTTAGAAATTTGGAAGGATGGTTACCATGAATCTACCTTGTAACTATAGTAATATCAGCCTCATGTTCATGAATATGTTTAACAATCCGCCTCTATATAATAAAAAATTAGAAACATCACTGCTATCTAGAACATATAACACATCACTGCTATCTAGCATGCCTAACACATCACTGCTATCTAGCATGTGTAACAAATCACTGCTTTCTAGCCTGTGTAACACATCACTGCTATGTAGCATGCGTAACACATCACTGCTATCTAGCATGTGTAACACATCACTGCTATCTAGCATGTGTAACATGTCACTGCTATCTAGCATGTGTAACACATCACTGCCATTTAGCATGTGTAATACATCACTGCAATCTAACCTGCGTAGACACTGTATTGAGAATAATTAGATAATTTATATCATGGAACCTGTAGAACTCTTATGTAATGTTACTGCTCACTTTATTAACTTTGTGATGACTTTCTCATGATTGTATCTGGGTCATTCTAGTTTAATAGTTATGAGTATTTCCTACTATTTTATTTATAGTGTAAACCATATGAGATGGTAATTGCCATAACAGGATTTGTATACTTGTAGTATTACCAAATTTAATCAGTAAATTGATCTGGAATCTTCATATAGTAAATAGAAATATATAATCACAACATGTTTTATATTCTGTATAACTACTAGGTGAATACCAGGCGTTGCTCGAGTAATAAAATGTTTTTTTTCACAAATAGTAACTTTATTTAACCTACGTAACATTTAGTATTTTAACTTTAATATGAAGCTGTTTATTTATAGATTTGAATATTTGTGAACATAGTCATTCCCAAACCACCCAAGAGGTAGACACATGGCTCATTAATCATTTTTATGGTGACAGATTCCTCAGCGGGCATATCAACCACTAAAACTGTATGCAATTAGGACTATCTCAAACATTTGGTTCTTGTACACAAAGTTCATTATATGAAGAGTTTGACAATGAAAATATAACTTCTGTAAAACGGTTCATGAAAAAGGCCTTTTGTGCAGACCTAAATAATTTACATAAAAACTAAGACGCTGATTCTTAAAACACTATATTCAGTGTATGTTTAAAAAAACAATTTCAAAAGGATAATGACAATTAAACAAACTTTTGAAAACATATTACAAACTTCTAAAGTTGAAAAAGCTTTGTAAATGCAATAATTACTTATCGAATATACATGTAAGAGAGTGAGGAGTAGCTGATACTTATAATCTTACATGATAGTACAGTAAAGTAGTACAGTAGCCATGTTTGTTATAAAATGTGAAATCAATCACGAATTACTAATTTGTTATACGATATACACAATATCTACTGTGTATATTGTAGAACTAATTTATAGCATGGGCATTGTAACTCGTGGGTGCACTGTAATAATTACATAATTTAGGGTGTACAAGCGAAAAAAGGGTATACAGTATAACATAAGAGCAACTAAATGGTAAGAACTGCATAACTTTGTGGTTAGATGTGCGTATTTACAAACTAGCGGTTGCAATCTTCGCGAGTTCAAATCCAGCACGAAGTGAAGTTTTCATTCCCAGATATTAATAGCTATGGCTGCACAGACAGGAAATGACAGATAACGATAGTCAGATGACAAACTCTGAGATTTATATATGGATTAGTGAGCAGATATTATAAACTTTGAAATATAGGTTTAACATAAAGGTATCATGGGATTATATGATTTGCAGGTTGAACAATCTTATAATGCTGAAAGAACTAGATCTATCACACAACTCATTTACTGATGGTCTACCAGAAGTAATCAGCCACCTCCGCTCATTGGAGTCACTTAAAGTGTGTGAGTGTAAAATCACTGGGCTACCTGATGCGTAAGTCATATTATGTAAGCCTTTACTGCAAGTGTTCAGTCAACTCTATGGAATTTATAAATATGTTAGGATGCCACAACAGAAATTTTAGATGGTTTAAAGTACATTGATTGTTATTACTGTACGACCTAGTTATGTAAATGAAAGTTATTTGGAGTTGTCCATGGATGTTTTAACTGACTATTAATAATCCTATTCTTTTTGTACAGATATATTAAAACAATCTGCTTGGTTACAGAAAACCATTCATATCAACTTTCTCAAGGAATCTGATAAAAAGTTCTGTTTGATTTCCATCCATTACTAAACTGGTTTCTTTTTTATTTGTTTATTATTTGCTATACTTGGATTGTTACAATTACCAGAAGTTGTCACCTCATGGGTCAATTATTGGGCACAAATCATTTCAACCAGCCCTGATTACTGGCGGTTATTGCAGGTACTCTGTATGGTACCTGACTCATTCATTGCACATGGAATATTATATGTTTAAAGTTGTTGACTGCCCTGCCAAATCACTATGTATTTTTATACATATAATGATGTTATGACTGGCAGCAACTTTATTGTCAGCTACAGACTCCTAGTACTAGCAATAGCTACTTGCATTGGTTAGATGTTAGCTTGTATAAATCAGCTGCTCATAGTGGTAAAACGTGAAGCCAGCACCTAAATCGGTAGTTGTACCTGTTTTAAATGGTGGAGCCATTACTCTGTGATGAGGAAGCATTTTTTCTTGGGCTATAAATTTCATGAGCAGCCAACTCCAAGATAAGCCAGTCCTTGCAATGACTTACCGTTAACACACTTATGGGAACACACTTATTTTCTTTAGTTATAAATATATTATTTAAAGACTTCTTACTACATATCTTCTAACCCTACCTTAAGTTTCTGAGTTTCTTCAGAACACAATGTATTCTTAAACCCTATGATGGCTGCTGACTACAACTAATAATCATATACATGTAGAATGTTTGGTTTCGTTGGAAAATAAATGCGTGTCGTTGCTCTTTAGTTCATAAAGTAGTTATACTGATGACCGAGTGTCATTTCCATTTGCAATCACAATTAAAGGAATGGATTTTAGTGCCTGAGGAAATAGAAGTTAATCTTTACTATAATAAGACCCTTTTGTATCTACGTGTACGAAGCCGAGCCAAGTGACTCTCATCATGACCACTTGAGATGAGAGCCACTTCCTATGTAGTACAATTTGTTTTACTAACGCCGAAAAAAACGGTATACCCTAGGACACTTATATTTCGCTAGTATTTAGTTTCGTGAGTAGCATACAGAGTAAAATTTCGCTGGAACTTATTTTCGCAGCTCTGATGAGTGCGAAAATATAGTGATGTGAAGATAAATGCAGTGGAACAAACATTAGATTCCTCAGGTCCAGCTCACTGGTACGAAATATTTTTCAATTTGGGACTACCGTACTGTTTGGACTATAAACCGCACCTCCATATAAACTGCATGTGCTTTATTTTCCAAAAACGATAATAAAACAATACATAAGCCGCACCTTACCATAGGCCGCAGAACTAAGGACTGTGCTTTCTAACGTGGCAGCAACTTTGCCATTTAAAACGGAACAGTGCAGAACGGCACAGTTTCGTATTATCCGACGCTTTTTAACTTAGTGCCTAACGGGACAGTACCGTGATGCATTGTTTCGTATTTTCTTTCACAGCTAGAAGTGCACTAATTAGAGATTCCTGTTAGTGCGCCTTAGCGGTGAGATAAAAAACCACAGAATAAGCCACAGTGATTAGCCGCACCCTTGTAGGCCTACCTATAAGCCGCATGGCTCAAATCATCAGAAAAAACTAGCGGCTAATCGTCCGAAATGTACGGTAGTTTGTATTTGTGAACCGCAGGTAGAAATGTGTAGGCGAGATCAATAATGCGATTTGATCGCTTGCTGCAGTTTGTCTCCTGGACTATCAATGACGTCAAGGTCCCTGCTGCAGTGACTGATGTTGTACCAATATTAGAATTCAAGTATTTATAGCATGCGGTGTGCGGTGGCCATGGCCCCGGGTTGTTATTGCTTTTGGTTGGTAATAAAATTCATCACCACAATAATTATTATTCAATTTTATGACTTTCCCTACCAGACTGTCATCCTCATCAGTTACAAATTCAATGACTAAACTAATATCATCATCTTCTTCATTTGTCTAGGCTTTTCCAAAAAAAACTTATTATCTTAATTTGTTTTGCCAAGCTGCTCAGTCGGTGTGTTAGCTATAATGAGTTTAGCAAAAATTGCCCAATGAGCCAACCACACACGAAAATTGCCTGCATTTCCAATATGACGATTTTATTGTGAATATCAATGAAGAAAGCCATTTATTTTCGCGTTTTCGCTCGTTCGTTATGATAGTTTAGTTTCGCTCATGAAATTTTCGCGAGAGGCTGTTGCCGCGAAAACGCGAAAGTTAGATGCCGCGAATACATAAGTGTCCTAGGGTACTACAAAATTGAACTACAGTGCACCCCCGAGATACGATGTTAATCCATTCCAAGGTTGGCATCGTATGGTGAAAAAATCGTATGTCGAGGTATAGAGACCATTGTAATTATACAATGAAAGAATGCAAGGTAAAAATCGTCCAAAAATTTATAAAAATGCGGTACATATTGAAAATTAGTAACAAAATAGTATGTTAATTTATGTTTTAGTATGTATTTTGAATTAGTTTACTGAATTTCAACTTATTATCACGAAATTTAATCCTTCATACGTTTCTGTCTTCACTTTCATTATAAAATTTAGCGTGTCTGGTTGAAACCTTTTTAAACCAGAATTCAATAAGAAAGGCCGAGCGATGCAGTTATCGAAAGCGGCCTTTCACATACCTGACCATTTAATGGCTACCGAAACGAAAAATGAAATTTTATTTACTATTATACAGGATGTACATACCTTTGGAGTAACGTGACTTTAGCTGGTACATGTAGCGAATAAAGCAGAGAGGAGGTAAAAACGTATCAATGTTAATTATGTTGCTGTACACTTGAAGATTAATGTAATAGGGTACGTAATGAAATTGAATTTTTGGCAGACGAAAGAAAGTTGGCTAGTCCTGTCCAATTTTTCTTCTGATTTAAAAGAAGAAATGCTGGTGCAATGCAGAAAACTGCTAGTTAACTAACGCTTGTAGAAGGATCCAGAGAAGGTGCTACAGTAGTTTTTCTTGTATGAAACGTGCACAAGAATCAATGTAACCATACGTACAAAGTTGGTACGTATTTATACACTAGAGGACAGGGCTTTAACAAGTTTCAGAAAGTAATGTGAATGCATCCACTATCTTGAGTAGCTAGTTATATGAGTTACATACATACGATGAATTGTATTCACATAGGAGATGACAAGCCCATCTGCAAAGACATGATTAAACAAGAAAATAAAACAAAATCAAAAGGAAACAAATAAAATGAATAAAATATGAAAAACGTGCCACACAAGAGATAAATAATATATATTATACATGTAATGTTTTAATGTACCATTCCGCATCAGTAAATTAAACACTTGAAACATTTCTGCCAATGTGGGGGTTTTCTGTATCTTCGACCTCCTCGCCCTTACTAATTGGTTGCTCCTTTTGAATGCTGATCGCGTGCATGGCCTTCTAATGGTGCGTTTACACTGGCCGACACCGACTCCGATTAGGTGCCAATACCCCGACTCAGACAGGTACCTCAGACATTTCACGTGTGGGCGCCGACACCGACTCCCCCTTTACATTGCAACGATCAAACGATTTTTGTCGGTACCAACAGCCAATCACAGCGTTTCGCCGTTCTGACCTTCACCCGGCCACGCGAAGACGAGTACACATAAAAATCAACGCGCTTGATGTGGAAAATTATATACTAGTACTACACTACTACTACTGCTCCTACTACTATTGCTAGAAACAACTACTGAATGATAAGGCAATGAAAACCCGAGCAAAGAACTGTACGTACAGTTCTTTCGTCCGAGCAATTATAATAAATAAAATGAATAATGAAGAAGATTGAATGGTGAATGTATATTTGTGGTAGTAGTAGTGTGGTGGACGCCGGGCCAACACTTTGCACCATTACACTTTTTGCAATTATTTGTTTGTATATATTTTATATGTCTGTAAATATTTTATTATATGGGTCGTCCTTTTTATTCCCTTTTTATTGTTGGCCTTGTTACTCGTTATGCTATCAATTGTCGTCGTTTATGTTGCCATATCAACGCACTAGCGGGCCTAATTATTGGCCATTCAAACATTGTTAGCCGGTGTTCTCACTCGGTCCGTTAGCAGAAACGGGCAATTTTATTGTATACCCTAGGACACTTATGTATTCGCGGCATCTAACTTTCGCGTTTTCGCGGTGTAATCCTCTCGCGAAAATTTAATGAGCGAAACTAAACTATCATAACGAACGAGCGAAAACGCGAAGTTAAATAGCTTTGTTCGTTGATATCCACAATAAAATCGTAATATTAGAAATGCAGGCAACTTTCGTCTGTGGTTAGGATAAATGGGAAATTTCTGGTAAACTCATTATAGCTAATACGCCGACTGAGCAGCATGGCAAAGCAATATCAGTTTAGTCACCGAATTTGTAACTGATGAGGATGAAAGTCTGGTAGGTGAAGTCGTAAAATTGAAGAATAATCATTGCAGTGATGAATTTTATTACTATCCAAAAACAATATCAACCCTCATCAGGTCCAACCACATTATCTCTTTCACTGCCAATCATGTACAAATTCGTTACCGGCCTAGTGCCAGCCATTTTACCGAAATTGCCGATATTGCTTCATGATATGTATACAGTATTTTTCAAGTTCTACTTTAATTATCTGTATAATCACGAAAATCTACATTGTCTGTTATGTCATCAACAACTAATTACCTGTTTTATGACTCGCGCGGGGTAGTTAATGAACTCACAGAAAAATGTTTGTTTTTAGATTAGAAATTCTCAAACAAAAGTTTAAAACTGCTTCGTTATTTTAGGCTGATTTTATAGAGAAATCTTCGGACAATACAGTCAATTTCATAAAACACTTAAAGACCGTGGGTTATGTGGTCAACAAATAATAAAATCAGGTTACCAGACAGTTGCTGAGAAAGTCAGAAACTGCGTTTATGTCAGTGGCCCCTAGAAAACGCATAAATGCGTTTATGACGGCGTAAGGGTTATACAGTTTTGGTTGTGAAGTTGGTTGTTACCTATCTATTTTCTTCTTCTTGGGACTCGAGTGTGAAAGTCACGGCGGGAGGGACCTAGACGTCATTGATAGTCTAAGAAACAAATGGCAGCAAGCGATCAAATTGAATTGTCGATCTCACCCACACATTTCAACCTGTGGTTTACAAATACGAACTATTCCCAAATTGAATTTTTTTCTTATTAGTGAACCGGACCTGAAGAATGTAATGTTTTTTCCACTGCATTTATTTTCACACCACTATATTTTCGCACTCATCAGAGTCGCGAAATTAAGTTGCAGCGAAATTTTACTCTGTGTGCTACTCACGAAACTAAATACTAGCGAAATATAAGTGTCCTAGGGTATAAGGGAGCAACGCTCACTTAGTAGACAGAGCAAATGGCCGTACGCTCCTCGGCTAGTGAATTTCCTTCGCTAATAAAACATTGAATGAAATCACACGCAATTTATTTCTGTATGACATAATCTAGATCGTACCAAGTAAGGGCCGGCAAATTCCTTTACAGTAGTACTAGTAGTAGAACTAGTAGTAGTCGTACGATTGGCTATTCACTTTTAATTAATTTAAATTAAAGAACTAACTTGATTTTTTGGTACTCTCGCGTTCACATCGTTGCTAGCCATGCTGGTTCACTATTAAAAAGAGAACGAGGGAAAGTTTAATGACAGTCTTCAAGCCTCTCATTAAACCTAGCCCTTTCGTTTCATAAACTTAGCACTGTCATTAAAGCCTAGGCTCATTTAACCAGAGGCTCCTAGCTTCTGATTGGCTGATGAGCGTCCGATTTGTCGGTGCAACCGGGCACTGCTGGGTAGCTCCGACACCGACTTTCAGATCGGTGCCCACACCGATTTTTCTGTTCACACCTACCGACTCATCAAATTTGTCTGTGCACGACAAAATCGGTGAAAAGATCAGCCAGTGTAAACGCACCATAACTCCTTCAAATCTTCAGTCGTAAGCTTCTTCTTGCGCTTGCTTTAATGGAGTTCTGGTTTTAATAATAATTGCAAATGCTGATTGGTTGCGATCATATTCCTTGACAATGTTAATAATACGGGTGCCTTCTTCTTATTTACGACATCCAACTTTGTTGACATATACCAGGTAAATCATTTTTCCTTCGTTTTGTAACGTTTGTATCGGTCTCAGATTCCATAGCTAACGAATTAAATGTAGATACTTGTAGTTATATACGCATGCTGACTTGAAAGTTTATAGTAAAAGATATAATAACGCTACAAATGAATAATTGCTCTTGCTTGTGTGTTTTACACTAAATTTTCCACGCGGAATGCTGACATGAGAGAAGTCGATCATCGTGTCTCTTCTAAACGTTCTGAAAATGTTTTCGGCAAGCTATATTTCGGTGTCTTTTTTAATTCGACGTGCGTTATGAGCACACCGACCGCCAAATTTTAACTCGGGCGAAACTTTTCTCACAATCGTATGGTGAAATAAAATTCGTATAGCGAGGTGAAGATCTCACAATGTTTGACTTCGTAAGGCGAAAAAATCGTATATCAGGGTAATCGTATCTCGAGGGTACACTGTACAAGGGAATCAAACTAGGATAGCCGTATTCCCAGCTCAGCACACTGAAATGTCCCACTGGACCACCTTGCAGCACCATGGAATAGTTGTGTGCATAGTGATTACACAGGATCAACTCTCATAGCACATGGGGCTGACGCCGTACTAGTCTTTACTATAATAAGAGCCGTGTCTGTATGTCCAAATCCATGACTCTAATACCGTACAGGATGAATTTATTCGCGGAGTTATATTTCGCGAAAATTGTCTTTTCATGCATATTCGCGGCTGAAAACTGCCACTCTCTAGGAAAAGTTAACTCTATTACGTCTAGCAATAGAGTTAACCTTACGCATGCGCGGCTGCGCGCATTGCGCGTTCCGTTTTCTATTTAGCTTACAACTACGGGTGGATCGTACTAAGCTATAAATTCTTTGTTGCGTTCAGAAGTTTTCACGAATATTCACAGATTTGGAGGCCTTTGATGAACCAACAATTTGTGGTAAGTAATGAGTTTTTCACATTTACTTAATTAGTTGAATCTTACTTTGGTTCTTCGGTAAAACGCAATATTCATGTTTTCCATCCCTACCAATTCATTATTTGTTTTAGTGTGAGAGAGAGATTTTTCATCATACACGGAAGAACAATGATTGCAAGGGTGGTGTATGTCATTTTTAGAAGATCACGAATCATTCAGGGAAGTCTGGAAATTCAGATAGAAGTGACCGCAGCTACTTACGAGGAGAATATATCTGATTAAAAAAAAAAGAGCAAAAACGCCTTTACGAGCACAAATCTTTGGCCAGCCGGCAGAACTTTGCAATAGTAAGCTACGAGGAGAGTTCTGATGATAACTTCCTTACTAGCCATGTAGTAGCAAGAGAATCGTCTTTAACATCTACCCAAGACAGTAACAGCGATGTAGAGCTGCTATTACCAAAATAACTAGTCGGAGAGCGCCATTACACGCTAGTATTCACTTATCAAGAGTCTCAGTTTAATTTTTTTGCTCTAGACAACCGCAATATAGACTAAACTGTTTATATTTACTCCATTCAACGTTTGTAAAATTTTATTTGTACACTCAAGTTTGTAATAAATTATAATATATCTATACATGAAATAAAATATATGATTTAATCATGTTTGCTGCAGCGATATCAAGGAGTTGTTGTCAATGAAGGGGTCTAGGTTGACTGGTTGCTTCTCTGCCAATATTCCTGCCTTGATGAATATTACTACTTGTCTCTAGTTTTCGTAATCGGAGTAGGTTGTTTTATTCTCAATCTGCAGTAAACACAAAAAAGAAAAAAATCTTAACAAGTGTCAAGGAAGTACAAAAACAATAGCTGAAGTATTTAATGAAAGCGATCAGTTTTTAAACAAAAGAATTAACTAATGCAGTTAATAATGGAAAAACGTATCTGCACAGCACATCAAATACATACCATAATGTCCAGATCAGAATCATGATTGTCCTCAACTTCGGTATTCGAGATTGATGGAGTTGATTTCAATGTATAAAGACTAGGAGAGCTTTTTTGCGATGATGAAGCCATGCCGAACTACTTGTAAAAACCTTGAATAATTTTGTAAAGTTTGTTGCAATGGCAATAAAACTCGGAACCCCGGCAATGATTTTAAAGAAGTTTTGGAACTCGGCTACGTTTAGTACTTCTGCCTAGTGGCTATTTTCGCTATGACGCCATTCTGCCTATCTTGTGACAACCTTGAATAATTTTGTAAATAAATGTGATGCATTGGCAATGGTGTTAGCTCAAAGCCTAGGCAATGATTTTAAAAATGTTTTGGAACTCACCTACGTTTAGTAGTTATATTAAAAACTAGCCTAGCGACTAGTTTTCAATTTGATGCAGTAGTTATTCTCCCTTGTGATAAAAAATAGAACTAATTATTCACGGAATTTAATAATTCGCGGAGTTGACTGCTCGCGAAATCGCGAATTTTTATATCCATCGGATATTTTCATCCTGTACGGTATTAAGTTTAGCGGCCAGGTACACTACCAACTACAACACTCTACAGCCTTGCTGTGTTGAGGAATAATCATGTACATAGTGGTTACACATGATGATCTCTCACAGCACACATGACTGATACCGTACTAGTCTTTACTATAATAAGAGCCGTGTCTGTATGTCCAAATCCATGACTCTAATATTAAGTTTAGCGGCCAGGTACACTACCAACTACAACACTCTACAGCCTTGCTGTGTTGAGGAATAATCATGTACATAGTGATTACACATGATGATCTCTCACAGCACACATAACTGACACTGTACTAGTCTTTACTATAATAAGAGCCGTGTCTGTATGTCCAAAGCCATGACTCTAATATTAAGCTTAGCAGCCAGGTACACTACCAACTACAACACTCTACAGCCTTGCTGTGTTGAGGAATAATCATGTACATAATGATTACACATGATGATCTCTCACAGCACACATGACTGATACCGGACTAGTCTTTACTATAATAAGAGCCGTGTCTGTATGTCCAAATCCATGACTCTAATATTAAGTTTAGCGGCCAGGTACACTACCAACTACAACACTCTACAGCCTTGCTGTGTTGAGGAATAATCATGTACATAGTGGTTACACATGATGATCTCTCACAGCACACATGACTGATACCGTACTAGTCTTTACTATAATAAGAGCCGTGTCTGTATGTCCAAATCCATGACTCTAATATTAAGTTTAGCGGCCAGGTACACTACCAACTACAACACTCTACAGCCTTGCTGTGTTGAGGAATAATCATGTGCATAGTGATTACACATGATGATCTCTCACAGCACACATGACTGACACCGTACTAGTCTTCTCTATAATAAGAGCCGTGTCTGTATGTCCAAAGCCATGCTTAAAAGTTAGGAAAAAGATCGCATCGTACAGGATTCGAACATGATGATTACACATGATGATCTCTCACAAAGCATGGGACTGATTGAATATTAGTTCTAATAATAGAACATGCCGGGATGTACCAATCCATAAAGCCTCACATTTACATGGCTCAGATAAAGTATATTAGTTGTCTCACCTTGTAAGTTTTACCTACTGAGTGTCTTGGTTAGAAATTTGGAAGGATGGTTACCATGAATCTACCTTGTAACTATAGTAATATCAGCCTCATGTTCATGAATATGTTTAACAATCCGCCTCTGTATAATAAAAAATTAGAAACATCACTGCTATCTAGAACATATAACACATCACTGCTATCTAGCATGCCTAACACATCACTGCTATCTAGCATGTGTAACAAATCACTGCTTTCTAGCATGTGTAACACATCACTGCTATCTAGCATGCCTAACACATCACTGCTATCTAGCATGTGTAACAAATCACTGCTTTCTAGCATGTGTAACACATCACTGCTATCTAGCCTGTGTAACACATCACCGCTATCTAGCATGTGTAACACATCACTGCTATCTAGCATGTCTAACACATCATTGCTCTCTAGCATGTGTAACACATCACTGCTATCTATCATGTGTAACACATCACTGCTATCTAGCATGTGTAACACATCACTGCTATCTAGCATATATAACACATCACTACTATCTAGCATGTGTAACATACCACTGCTATCTAGCATATATAACACATCACTACTATCTAGCATGTGTAACACATAACTGCTATTTAGCTTGTGTAACAAGTCACTGTTATCTAGCATGTGTAACACATCACTGCTATCTAGCATATATAACACATCACTACTATCTAGCATGTGTAACACATCACTGCTATCTAGCATGTGTAACACATCACTGCTATCTAGCATGTGTAACCCATCAATGCTATCTAGCATGTGTAACACATCACTACTATCTAGCATGTGTAACACATCACTGCTATCTAGCCTGTGTAACACATCACCGCTATCTAGCATGTGTAACACATCACTGCTATCTAGCATGTCTAACACATCATTGCTCTCTAGCATGTGTAACACATCACTGCTATCTATCATGTGTAACACATCACTGCTATCTAGCATGTGTAACACATCACTGCTATCTAGCATGTGTAACACATCACTGCTATCTAGCTTGTGTAACAAGTCACTGTTATCTAGCATGTGTAACACATCACTGCTATCTAGCATATATAACACATCACTGCTATCTAGCATGTGTAACACATAACTGCTATCTAGCTTGTGTAACACATCACTGCTTTCTAGCCTGCCTAACACATCACTACTATCTAGCATGTGTAACAAATCACTGCTTTCTAGCCTGTGTAACACTTCACTGCTCTCTAGCATGCCTAACACATCACTGCTATCTAGCATGTGTAACAAATCACTGCTTTCTAGCATGTGTAACACATCACTGCTATCTAGCCTGTGTAACGCATAACTGCTCTCTAGCCTGTGTAACACATCACTGCTATCTATCATGTGTAACACATCACTACTATCTAGCATGTGTAACATATCACTGCTATCTAGCCTGTGTAATGCATCACCGCTATCTAGCATGTGTAACACATCACTGCTATCTAGCATGTGTAACACATCACTGCTATCTAGCATGTATAACACATCACTGCTATCTAGCATGTGTAACATATCACTGCTATCTAGCATGTCTAACACATCATTGCTCTCTAGCATGTGTAACACATCACTGCTATCTAGCCTGTGTAACACATCACTGCTATCTATCATGTTTAACACATCACTGCTATCTAGCCTGTGTAACACATCACTGCTATCTAGCATGTGTAACACATCACTGCTATCTAGCATGTGTAACATATCACTGCTATCTAGCATGTCTAACACATCATTGCTCTCTAGCATGTGTAACACATCACTGCTATCTATCATGTGTAACACATCACTGCTATCTAACCTGTGTAACGTATCACCGCTATCTAGCTTGTGTAACACATCACTGCTATCTAGCATGTGTAACATATCACTGCTATCTAGCATGTCTAACACATCACTGCTATCTAGCATGTGTAACACATCACTGCTATCTAGCATGTGTAACAACACATCACTGCTATCTAGCATGTGTAACACATCACTGATATCTAGCATGTGTAACATATCACTGCTATCTAGCATGTCTAACACATCATTGCTCTCTAGCATGTGTGACACATAACTGTTATCTAGCATGTGTAACACATCACTGCTATCTAGCATGTGTAACACATCACTGCTATCTATCATGTCTAACACATCATTGCTCTCTAGCATGTGTGACACATAACTGCTATCTAGCATGTCTAACACATCACTGCTATCTAGCATGTTTAACACATCACTGATATCTAGCATGTGTAACACATCACTGCTATCTATCCTGTGTAACACATCACTGCTATCTAGCATGTGTAACATATCACTGCTATCTAGCATGTGTAACACATCACTGCTATCTAGCATGTGTAACATATCACTGCTATCTAGCCTGTGTAACACATCACTGCTATCTATCCTGTGTAACACATCACTGCTATCTAGCATGTGTAACATATCACTGCTATCTAGCCTGTGTAACACATAACTGCTATCTAGCCTGTGTAACACATAACTGCTATCTAGCCTGTGTAACACATCACTGATATCTAGCCTGCGTAACACATCACTGCTATCTAGCCTGCGTAACACATCACTGCCGTCTAGTCTGCGTATGCATTGTTTAGTGGATTGTAATAATTGCGGAGTGCAAGGTAACAACCAGGAACTCTATAAATTAATGTGTTGTAATCAGAATTAGGGAAAACGTAAATTAGTTGGAAAAAAGTTTTTTGACGAGCTGAAATAAATTAAAAGAACACACGAAAGTAACTGTGAAATAAATAGCGCAGTGATTCCCAACTACATTGGAGCCATGGACCCCCTGAGCTCTTTATCTAAAAGTCACGGACCCCTTTATAAACATCATAATATATGGTGTTTATAATAATCCATTGTAAATTGGCGTACATTATAAATTAGAATAATATAAGAGTCAATAGATTTGACATGTTTCTATTTATTTACTTATATAAAGAAATGCTATACTAAATTGCTTTGACTGTTAATTTTTAGTAGTCAGTTTGTTAGTGGAATGAATTGTACTTCTTATTTTTCACCAAATTTTCAACCTTTGGGGAAATGGTTGACAAAGCGCATCGCATGTCGTCTTCAAGTCCCAGTCGTTTTCGTTGTTTCGATTTGAGAACAACCGTGGAGGAGAAAGCGGACTCGCATAAGTATGTAGACACAAATGGGAGCAGAGTTCGAAGGGTGTGTTTGGCTGTCTGTGGATGAATCATGGAAGGCCAAAATTCTTCATGATTTGGTTTTATCTTCACAAACATCTTTGGTTATTTTATAGATCTGCTGGGTTCATTTTGTTGTCAAATAAATATAGTTTCCAAATATTGTCACAATTATGATCAGTCAGCTGCCATTAACAAGCATTCATGATATTAATAGACGCCATTGTGAAATGACTTAAAGTGGGTTTTACATTTAGATTTTGAGTATGAAAACTAAACTGCACAGTTTTGCAGCTGTCCCATCCTATTGGCCAGGTCAAACAATGTGACAATAGCAAAATACTTTGTCATTTATGTTATAGGTGGAAAAATATCAATTAAAAACTAGGGAAAAAAGGCTGTTGTTCGGGTGATTTCGGGTAAATCATATTTAAATTTAAGCATATATTAAGACCCCTACCAAACTAAAAATTGGTAAAAATAGGTAAATTGAAATGTCTTATTTTCCATGGATCTTAGTATATCGCTGAAATTGAAGAGGGAAAGAGAGAATTACGTGTTTGCTGGTTACAGGTTTTGTTGTTTATACTACTAACAAAAAATCAGGTACTGTCCAGCGGTTGAAGCACATAGATAATAAAAGTCTAAACCCAAAAACCTAACAAAACAACGCGACCACCCCGCGAGAATTGCATTAGTCCCGAAACCCGGGCTAGCACAATCCCAACAGACTTCGATGATTAAACCCCGCCCATATGATAGCCTTCGCCTATCCTTTTAGGGTTTTATATCATTGATCCAATCACTACGACATAAATAGCTGTAAATATCTAGCTAGAAAAACCAATACTGGCACCAGCCTGTGGACCCCCTCAAAACCTCCTGTGGGCCCCTAGGGGTCCATGGGCCACCAGTTGGGAACCACGGAAATAGCGAGTATGTAAACTAAATGCTACGATGAAAATATCGGTTTCATTGTCATTGTAACAAAACATGATTTGATAATAATACCGTTAATGCAACTGGCCAAACCAAATAAAAAAATATGAATTTGTTGAATTAATAATAACAATTATTGTTTAGGATTTTGTGTATAAAAAGTCAGTATACAATAGCTTTAGTTTATTTAATGGTCACGATCCGCAAGGCAGTGTAACATTATAACGTATTATATTCAGTATGGATCATGGGGAGTTCCTATGCTGTATACAATATTTACTGTGGATATTGTAGAACTATTTTATAACATATGCATCATAACTCGTGGGTGCACTGTAATAATTAATACATAATTTAGGGTGTACAAGCAGGAAAAGGGTATACAGTATAACATAAGAGCAACCAAATGGTAAGAACTGTGTAGCTTTGTGGTTAGATGTGCTTATTTACAAACTAGTGGTTGCAATTTTCGGGAGTTCAAATTCAGCACGAAGTGAAATTTTCATTCCAAGATATTAATAGCTATGGCTGGACAAACAGGGAATGACATACAACAACACCCAGATGACAAACTCTGAGATTTATATATAGATTAGTGAGCAGATATTGTAAACTTAAAAATATAGGTTTAACATAAAGGTAACATGGGATTATATGATTTGCAGGTTGAACAATCTTATAATGCTGAAAGAACTAGATCTATCACACAACTCATTTACTGATGGTCTACCAGAAGTAATCAGCCACCTCCGCTCATTGGAGTCACTTAAAGTGTCTGAGTGTAAACTCACTAGACTACCTGCAACGTAAGTCATATTATATAAGCCTTTACTGCAAGTGTTCAGTCAACTCTATGGAATTTATAAATATGTTAGGATGCCACAACAGAAATTTTAGATGGTTTAAAGTACTTTGATTGTTATCACTGTACTACCTAGTTATGTAAATTTTAGTAATTTGGAGTTGTCCATGGATGTTTTAACTGACTAATAATCCTATTCTTTTTGTACAGATATTATAAACAGTCTGCTTGGTTACAGAAAAACCATTCATATCAACTTTCTCAAGAAATCTGATAAAAAGTTCTGTTTGATTTCCATCCATTACTAAACTGGTTTCTTTTTTATTTGTTTATTATTTGCTATACTTGGATTGTTACAATCACCAGAAGTTGTCACCTCATGGGTCAATTATTGGGCGCAAATCATTTCAACCAGCCCTGATTACTGGCGGTTATTGCAGGTACTCTGTGTGGTACCTGACTCATGCATTGCACATGGAATATTTTATGTTTAAAATTGTTGACTTCCCTGCCAAATCACTATGTATTTTTATACATATAGCGCTGTTATGACTGGCAGCAACTTTATTGTCAGCTACAGACTCCTAGTACTAGCAATAACTACTTGCATTGGTTAGATGTTAGCTTGTATAAATCAGCCACTCATAGTGGTAAAAAGTGAAGCCAGCACCTAAATCGGTAGTTGTACCTGTTTTAAATGGTGGAGCCATTACTCTGTGATGAGGAAGCATTTTGTCTTGGGCTATAAATTTCATGAGCAGCCAACTCCAAGATAAGCCAGGCCTTGCAATGACGTACCGTTAACACACTTATGGGAACACACTTATTTTCTTTAGTTATAAATATATTATTTAAATACTTCTTACCACATATCTTCTATCCCTACTATAAGTTTCTGAAATTCTTCAAAACACAATGTATTCTTAAACCCTATGATGACTGCTGACTACAACTAATAATCATATACATGTAGAATGTTTGGTTTCGTTGGAAAATAAATGCGTGTCGTTGCTCTTTAGTTCATAAAGTAGTTATACTGATGACCGAGTGTCATTTCCATTTGCAATCACAATTAAAAGACTGGATTTTAGTGCCTGAGGAAATAGAAGTTAATCTTTACTATAATAAGACCCGTGTGCATCTACGTGTACGAAGCCGAGCCAAGCGGCTCTCATCATGACCACTTGAGATGAGAGCCACTTCCTATGTAGTACAATTTGTTTTACTAATGCCGAAAAAAACGGTATACTACAAAATTGTACTACAAGGGAATCAAACCAGAATAGCCGTATTCTCAGCGCAGCACACTATGAAATGTCCCACTGGACCACCTTGCAGCACCATGGAATATTTGTGTGCATAGTGATTACACATGATGATCTCTCACAAAGTGTGGGACTGTTGGCATATTAGCTCTAATAATAGAACACGCCTGGATGTACCCACCCATAAAGCCTCACATTCACATGGCTCAGATAAAGTATATTAGTTGTCTCACCATGTAAAGTTTTCCTACTGAGTGTCTTGGTTAGAGATCTGGTAAGGATGGTTACCATGAATCTACCTTGTAACTATAGTAATATCAGCCTCATGTTCATGAATATGTTTAACAATCCGCCTCTATATAATAAAAAATTAGAAACATCACTGTTATCTAGAACATATAACACATCACTGCTATCTAGCATGCCTAACACATCACTGCTATCTAGCATGTGTAACACATCACTGCTATCTAGCATGTGTAACATATCACTGCTCTCTAGCCTGTGTAACGCATCACCGCTATCTAGCATGTGTAACACATCACTGCTTTCTAGCCTGTGTAACACATCACTGCTATGTAGCATGCGTGACACATCACTGCTATCTAGCATGTGTAACACATCACTGCTATCTAGCATGTGTAACATGTCACTGCTATCTAGCATGTGTGACACATCACTGCCATTCAGCATGTGTAACACATCACTGCCATCTAACCTGCGTAGACACTGTATTGAGAATAATTAGATAATTTATATCATGAAACCTGTAGAACTCTTATGTAATGTTACTGCTCACTTTATTAACTTTGTGATGAGTTTCTCATGATTGTATCTGGGTCATTCTAGTTTAATAGTTATGAGTATTTCCTACTATTTTATTTATAGTGTAAACCATATGAGATGGTAATTGCCATAACAGGATATGTATACTTGTAGTATTACCAAATTTAATCAGTAAATTGATCTGGAATCTTCATATAGTAAATAGAAATATATAATCACAACATGTTTTATATTCTGTATAACTACTAGGTGAATACCAGGCGTTGCTCGAGTAATAAAATGTTTTTTTTCACAAATAGTAACTTTATTTAACCTATGTAACATTTAGTATTTTAACTTTAATATGAAGCTGTTTATTTATAGATTTGAATATTTGTGAACATAGTCATTCTCAAACCACCCAAGAGGTAGACAAATGGCTCATTAATCATTTTTATGGTGACAGATTCCTCAGCGGGCATATCAACCACTAAAACTGTATGCAATTAGGACTATCTCAAACATTTGGTTCTTGTACACAAAGTTCATTAAATGAAAAGTTTGACAAAGAAAATGTAACTTCTGTAAAACGGTTCATGAAAAAAGGCCTTTTGTGCAGTCCTTAATAATTTACATAAAAACTAAGACGCTGGTTCTTAAAACACTATATTCAGTGTATGTTTAAAAAAAACAATTTCAAAATGATAATGACAATTAAACAAACTTTTGAAAACATATTACCAACTTCTAAAGTTGAAAAAGCTTTGTAAATGCAATAATTACTTATTAAATATAAGAGAGTGAGGAGTAGCCATAGATATATATACCTAGATTGGCCAATAGGGAAAAAGCCTGTCAGACCTAAATAGCACGACGTAAAGTCACTGTATTGTACCTCACGCTTGACTGCACTGCTGTTTACAATGAATCTAATGGGAAGAAGGTAACAAAATTACATTTATTTTCGCATAAAAACCTTCTTGTATACGTAATCCAGTAAACTAAAGCAATTATGTGATAATATCTGATAACCACCATAGATTAAAACTATAAAAGCTATGAATTGTTGCACACAAATCATGAGCCATCATGGCTTTATTTGCAACCATTCTAATCCCCATTCTCTCTTTTCCCCTTCTCCAAAGAATAAGTTAGAAGGAGAAAAGAGAGAAGGGGAATGGAGAGGGGAGGGGAAATAGCCCACCCACTCAAAGAGCCAGACCTTGGTTAGGTAAATAGACTAATATGCTGAACTAAACATGACTAAATATGATGAGTATGCAAGTATGTCTGAAGTCAGAAATGAGACAGAATGATTATTTTACAGCTGGCTAGGTCACCAAAGCTGAAGTGTAATGATTGTATCACTAGCATCGTGGATGTTACCAACGTTGATGTAAACCAAGCAACGAATTCCCTAATTACAGTTAAGAATCAGGGTGGCTTGACTTTGTCTTCGCCTGTGGTGATTGAGGTTTGCAACCACAGCGAGAAAGCGACAAGAGTGTTGCTTAGTAGTGCTGGATTAGTGAAAAACTTTGCCAGGTTAGCACTAATTGCCACCACTAAGAAGCCAGTCACGAAAGGACAATACCAAGTTATTTGTACAATATGCATAAGCAAATTAAAGGTTGACTTGCAACAAACTTCACATTGCAGTTATTTGGTATCATAAGATTCACCATGCCTTACTCTGTTGTGTTGTAGGTGTGAAATATATGAGAAGGTGATTACAAGCTCTTAAAAGCTAAAAACTTATACAGTCATACTTCAACTTACGAGCTTAATGCGTTCCGAGACTGAGCTCGTATGTTAATATACTCGCATGTTGGTGCAATTTATTTATATATCGAACAATTAAATATATATTGCTTGGTTTCCATACTCTAAAAATGCAAATAAAACACTCAAAACAAGATATTGTAACAGAAAGAACATGTTGGTTATTGTCATAATTTACCACATGCTTTCAAAAAGCAACAATCAAAAAATAATACAAGGAAATGTGATTATTTAAAATGTAAAATTAAATACATACAATAGCAGCTAATGCTAGCATTTGCGAGAGAAGGAGATATAAGTTATCCTTCATTACAACAGTTGTCTTTGATAAATTTGGATTTTATCAATGTCTTAAAAGACAAACTCAGAAGCAAACCTAAAAGCAAACTTTCATTTTTTACTTGACGTAATTAAAATTTCTTCGGCGTTCGTAGTTTAAAGTTTCTCGCTGGTTAGCTAATTTTTCCTTTGTTTCGTTTTAACGACTAGCCGGCCGTTTTAAAATAAATCTATCTAAATATGTTCGCCTTTGTCGCCCTTTCAACATGTTGTGATTAGGACGAACACAGGTGTCGTCACAAAGGATTAATGCACGACCACTAGCCAACTTGTCCGAATGTCTATTGTTATAGTTTTGATAGATAGCACCGGCCTTTTCACGTAGCATCGTTTCAGTTACGCTGTCACCAGACAATTGTTTATCTTTTATCCAATTAAATGCCTGAGCAGTCTCTCCATCAGCGGTCGTGAAGATCGCTGCGCCATTTAGAAACTATGGTTAGTCCTTTTGCGAACTAAATGCCCTGAATATAATCCTTCTGTTTGATAATTGTGGATGTATTTCTGTCATATTGCTGAGCTAGCTCAATCACGCATACACATTTTGCATATTTTTCAATAATTTTCTGTTTAATATCAACTGTTATCATTTGATTTTTTTTTGCACCCTTTTTAATTTTACTGGCAAACTTTCAGTCAACGCAGAGTACTTTTAATTCACATACAGTGTAATTCTGCACTGAAAATCGTGCACAAAGACGCAGTACCAAAGTATAAACCTGAGTAGTTGAAAAATACAGAGTGATGCTGTTCTCATAAAACACCTTCGGCATACTTGGCAACTGACTCACGTGCTCGTATCTCAAACATGGCTCGTATGTTAGCACTGAAACTTGCATAAAAGCTGGCTCGTACGTTGGAGCACTCGTAAGTTGAAGTATTACTGTACTTAGTAATGTTTAGTTCAACATGATACTAGTCTTTTACCTAGCCAGGGTCTGGCTCTTTGGGTGGGTTGGCTATTTGCCCCCCTCTCCATTCCCCTTCTCTCTTTTCCCCTTCTAACTTATTCTTTGGAGAAGGGGAAAAGAAAGAATGGGGATAAGAGAGGGTTGCAAATAAAGCCATAATGGCTCATGATTTGTGTGCAACAGTTCATAGCTTTTATAGTTTTAATCTATGGTGGTTATCAGATATTATCACAAAATTGCTTTAGTTTACTGGATTATGTATCCAAGAAGGTTTTTATGTGAAAACAAATGTAATTTTGTTACCTTCTTCCCATTAGATTCATTGTAAACAGCAGTGCAGTCAAGCATGAGGTACAGTACAGTGACGTTACGTCATGCCATATAAGTCTGAAAAGGCAACCAATGGGAATAGCAATTAATTATTGGCCAATCTAGGTATATATATCTATGGGAGTAGCTGATACTTACAATCTTACATGATAGTACAGTAAAGTAGTACTGTAACCATGTTTGTTATAAAATGTGAAATCAATCACGAATTACTAATTTGTTATACAATATACACAATATCTACTGTGTATATTGTAGAACTAATTTATAGCATGGGCATTGTAACTCGTGGGTGCACTGTAATAATTAATACATAATTTAGGGTGCGCAAGCGAAAAAAGGGTATACAGTATAACATAGGAGCAACCAAATGGTAATAACTGTGTAGCTTTGTGGTTAGATGTGCGTATTTACAAACTAGGGGTTGCAATCTTCGGGAGTTCAAATTCAGCACGAAGTGAAATTTTCATTCCAAGATATTATTAGCTATGGCTGCACAGACAAGGAATGACAGACAACGACAGCCAGATGACCAACTTTGAGATTTATATATAGATTAGTGAGCAGATATTGTAAACTTAAAAATATAGGTTTAACATAAAGGTATCATGGGATTATATGTGACAGCGCGTATCATTTTCAATACAAACGCGGCATTTCATATAGCGCACAATAGGCTCTCAAAGTGAAACTGGTCCATGCAGCTTAGACTTTTGGAATTTGAGGTCATGACTTTTCTAGGGCGAATCATATGTCAGGAATCAGTTTCTGAGGCGTATGATTAGCTAAGATGCTTTATTAGACTGTTTTGCAGACTTTGAAGTGGTTGCTAAGGATAACAAAAATAGCGATATTTCATTTCCGGTTATTCAGTCTATGTATCGCGTTTTAAAATGTCTTACTGATTTATCGTTGGTGGTGACTTTTGGAAAGAATTTGAGGAGGTCGATGTGAATTATTTAGATTTACAGGGTAGAGAAGGAAGTATTAGTGATTTTCGAAACAGTAAGATCGATTTAGATCTTGAGAATGATGGATTAGATGGAAATTTTCCGCCAAGTTTTACTGATAACGGTCGTAGTTTAGAGATCCTGTCGTCACGACAATATCTAACAGAAGGTTCGAAGCTTGGTACCAACACTCCTTTGACTGGACCTCATGTTGCTCACTATGGCTTTGATTATGCACAGCAGGTAGGTCAAAAACATTTTTTTAAACATTTCTTGTTGCTTGTTGCAAAACGCAAATCTTATTTCATGTTTTCGTCAATAACGCACACGCAGCCCAAAATATAACATTAATTAGTCGACTATTACAAGGTATAAAGCAATGAACGTAGTGTTTTAAGTTGAAACATTGCTGAGTTTTAACAATTAGCAATTGCAAATGCTAATTAAGAATTATAAAAACGATCAAATTTATAAGCAAAAATATACATTTAAAAAATAAAATATAAATAGTAAATGTACTTGCATGTCTATAGAAAAACAACAAATTTTCGTTCTGTTTAATTCTTAGGTCCACTACCCTGCCAACCCACAGCAACCTGGGCCACTCTATTTCAAAACCACTCGGATGTGTGCGCTATTTGGAGTGGTCTGTGACACCTTCCCTGCACAAGTGAATTATCTGATTGATGAGACTGCTTGTTCGACAAAAGTAGCCAACAGCGTCTTATCTTATATTCATCAGTATCTAGAAACCTATTGCCTTGATGAAGAGAAAGCTTTGTTCCACGCTGACAACTGTTGGTATGCAAGCAACAACCAATGTTTTGAAGTTTCATGTTTGTATTGAAAATGTATTGATACAATTATGTATATCAAACCCTTTTTAATGGCCAGAATAAAAACAACGCAGTAATACAGTACTTGGCTTGGCGCGTTGCAAGCGGGCTGTACAAGGAGATTGAACTGAATTTTCTCGTCGCAGGTTACACGAAGTTCAGCTGCGATTACTGCTTTGGCTTGCTAAAAAGGAAATACAGAACTAACAGAGTTCCTCTCTTTCTGATATAGGTGAGGTATGTTTCTCATTTTGTCAATTAGTGAAATGAGAATTTTCAAATCTTGCTTGCGCTATTTTTACAGAAACTATCTAAAGGTTCTTGGTTACTTAATCTGAGTTTTATTTAATTAGGTAGTAAATGGCTTGGCTTGGCTCGCCTAAACAGTGCCCAGCTTGTCATGGATGATCATGGCAATGTGCTTGTTCCAATAAAGGACTGAAGTGGATTTTTTCATGCAAAAAGCAAAAAGATCAGCCAAATTAAGAGCTACCACCAGTTTATCTTATTGGCGGAAAGATTAGGCCTACTTAGTTTTGTGTTCTTTGCCATCCTGAATTTTGGCTTTGAAAGTACAACATAGAGAAACTCAATAATGTTGTACAATAAATGTAATACTAATAGACAGTGTGTGCAGTAATCGTTGTTTTGCTGCAGGCAGTGTCCAAGTAAAAAAGCATGCCAATAGCGTGGAGAGTGAAGATATACAGCTTATGTCTGCAGAGTCAGCCAGGTCAGGGTGGCCTGAAATCATTCCGCCTCCTTGTCTGACTGTTGAACGTCAGCAATATCTTTTCAAAGAAATCAGAGAGTTATGTGATGAGAGTAAAAGAGATATTGTGTGCCCAGCGCCTATTCAACAGCCATCACAGCTCAATACGTCAGCTCAATACATCACAGCTCAACCGCCGCAAAAAGTAAAAAGACTACTAAAAAGTCTACTAAGGCTAGCTCTATCGCCCCGATACGGAAACGTAAACGTCAATCATAGACAGTAGCAGCAGTGCTACTAGTTTATTTTTTTATTGATATTGTATTATTATATTATATTCATGTTATTTTGATAATATTTTAATCAATCTTAACTTGCTTTAACTTGAATCTAATTTAGCTACTAAACAAGTAACATTGATCTCAAATTGTCTCCTCGGGCTCAGAAGCCTGGATCGTCTACCCTAAAGACGCTAACTCATTCATCTCAGTAAAAGTTTTGTGCGTGCATTGGATTATTATTCTAACACTAATACATTTGCATCAATTTTATGATCAAAATAATCAATTCAATGTGCAACACAATTTGGTAGTAACTCCTTTACTGTGCATCAATGTGCTCCTTTTCAATGACACAACATGTGACCTTGACCTCACTGTTTTATGTATTCGAACTGAAGTGACATCATCGGGACCCATTTCATATCGTTCGCCATGTTCTCTTCCCTATAGATCTCAACATTCATGAAAATATAATGTCTGTAGCGTGCGGTTGCTATGACATTCCAAAACGTCAACAAATACTACGGTTTAAAATTCAATCCATCAACTTTAAAGACGAATTTCTCAATTTGTGGTGTCGACCATATTGACCAACACCTTCTAAGATAAAAACGTGTATCTCAGGTTAAGTTGCTTCGATTTCAATTCCGAAAACAGTTTTGAAAAGCTGAGAAACTGCTCTATTACATTGGGCTAAAAAACAATTTTGTGATCTGACCTCATTTGTATTGAAAATGACACGACCTGTCACATATGATTTGCAGGTTGAACAATCTTATAATGCTGAAAGAACTAGATCTATCACACAACTCATTTACTGATGGTCTACCAGAAGTAATCAGCTACCTCAGCTCATTGGAGTCACTTAAAGTGTCTGAGTGTAAACTCACTAGACTACCTGCAACGTAAGTCATATTATGTAAGCCTTTACTGCAAGTGTTCAGTCAACTCTATGGAATTTATAAATATGTTAGGATGCCACAACAGAAATTTTAGATGGTTTAAAGTACTTTGATTGTTATCACTGTACTACCTAGTTATGTAAATGAAAGTTATTTGGAGTTGTCCATGGATGTTTTAACTGACTAATAATCCTATTCTTTTTGTACCGATATTATAAACAATCTGCTTGACTGCAGAAAACCATTCATAGCAATTTCTCTAGGAATTTGATAAAAAGTTCTGTTTGATTTCCATTCATTACCCTGGTTTCTTTTTTATTTGTTTATTATTTGCTATACTTGGATTGTTACAATTACCAGAAGTTGTCACCTCATGGGTCAATTATTGGGCACAAATCATTTCAACCAGCCCTGATTACTGACAGTTGTTGCAGATACTCTGTATGGTACCTGACTCGTTCATTGCACATGGAATATTTTATGTTTAAAATTGTTAACTGCCCTGCCAAATCACTATGTATTTTTATACATATAATGCTGTTATGACTGGCAGCAACTTTATTATCAGCTACAGACCCCTAGTACTAGCAATAGCTACTTGCATTGGTTAGATGTTAGCTTGTATCAATCAGCTGCTCATAGTGGTAAAAAGTGAAGCCAGCACCTAAATCGGTAGTTGTACCTGTTTTAAATGGTGGAGCCATTACTCTGTGATGAGGAAGCATTTTGTCTTGGACTATAAATTTCATGAGCAGCCAACTCCAAGATAAGCCAGGCCTTGCAATGACGTACCGTTAATACACTTATGGGAACACACTTATTTTCTTTAGTTATAAATATATTATTTAAAGACTTTTTACCACATATCTTCTATCCCTACTTTAAGTTTCTGAGTTTCTTCAGAACACAATGTATTCTTAAACCCTATGATGGCTGCTGACTACAACTAATAATCATATACATGTAGAATGTTTGGTTTCGTTGGAAAATAAATGCGTGTCGTTGCTCTTTAGTTCATAAAGTAGTTATACTGATGACCGAGTGTCATTTCCATTTGCAATCACAATTAAAAGACTGGATTTTAGTGCCTGAGGAAATAGAAGTTAATCTTTACTATAATAAGACCCGTGTGCATCTACGTGTACGAAGCCGAGCCAAGCGGCTCTCATCATGACCACTTGAGATGAAAGCCACTTCCTATGTAGTACAATTTGTTTTACTAACGCCGAAAAAAGCGGTATACTACAAAATTGTACTACAAGGGAATCAAACCAGGATAGCCGTATTCCCAGCTCAGCACACTATGAAATGTCCCACTGGACCACCTTGCATCACCATGGAATAGTTGTGTGCATAGTGATTACACATGATGATCTCTCACAGCACACATGACTGACACCGTACTAGTCTTTACTATAATAAGAGCCGTGTCTGTATGTCCAAAGCCATGACTCTAATATTAAGCTTAGCAGCCAGGTACACTACCAACTACAACACTCTACAGCCTTGCTATGTTGAGGAATAATCATGTACATAGTGATTACACATGATGATCTCTCACAGCACACATGACTGACACTGTACTAGTCTTCTCTATAATAAGAGCCGTGTCTGTATGTCTAAAGCCATGACTCTAATATTAAGTTTAGCAGCCAGGTACACTACCAACTACAACACTCTACAGCCTTGCTGTGTTGAGGAATAATCATGTACATAGTGATTACACATGATGATCTCTCACAAAGCATGGGACTGATTGCATATTAGTTCTAATAATAGAACATGCCGGGATGTACCAATCCATAAAGCCTCACATTTACATGGCTCAGATAAAGTATATTAGTTGTCTCACCTTGTAAGTTTTTCCTACTGAGTGTTTTTGTTAGAAATTTGGAAGGATGGTTACCATGAATCTACCTTGTAACTATAGTAATATCAGCCTCATGTTCATGAATATGTTTAACAATCCGCCTCTATATAATAAAAAATTAGAAACATCACTGCTATCTAGAACATAAAACACATCACTGCTATCTAGCATGCCTAACAAATCACTGCTATCTAGCATGTGTAACAAATCACTGCTTTCTAGCATGTGTAACACATCACTGCTATCTAGCCTGTGTAACACATCACTGCTATCTAGCCTGCGTAACACATCACTACTATCTAGCATGTGTAACATATCACCGCTATCTAGCATGTGTAACACATCACTGCTATCTATCCTGTGTAACGCATCACCGCTATCTAGCCGATGTAGCACACCACTGCTATCTAGCCTGTGTAACACATCACTGCTATCTAGCCTGTGTAACACATCACTGCTATCTAGCCTGTGTAACACATCACTGCTATCTAGCCTGTTTAACACATCACTGCTATCTATCATGTGTGACACATCACTGCTATCTAGCCTGTGTAACATATCACCGCTATCTAGCATGTCTAACACATCACTGCTATCTAGCATGTGTAACATATCACTGCTATCTAGCATGTCTAACACATCATTGCTCTCTAGCATGTGTGACACATCACAGCTATCTATCATGTGTAACACATCAATGCTATCTCGCATGTGTAACGCATCACTGCTATCTAGCATGTGTAACATATCACTGCTATCTAGCATGTCTAACACATCACTGCCATCTAGCATGTGTAACACATCAATGCCATCTAGCATGTGTAACACGTAACTGCTATCTAGCCTGTGTAACACATCACTGCTATCTAGCCTGTGTAACACATCACTGCTATCTAGCATGTGTAACACATCATTGCTATCTAGCATGTGTAACACATCACTGCTGTCTAGCATGTATAACACATCACTGCTATTTAGCCTGTGTAACACATCACTGCTATCTAGCCTGTGTAACACATCACTGCTATCTAGCCTGTGTAACACATCACTGCCATCTAGCATGTGTAACACATCACTGCTATTTAGCCTGTGTAACACATCACTGCTATCTAGCATGTGTAACATATCACTGCTATCTAGCATGTCTAACACATCATTGGTCTCTAGCATGTGTGACACATCACTGCTATCTATCATGTGTAACACATCACTGCTATCTAGCCTGTGTAACACATCACTGCTATCTAGCATGTGTAACACATCACTGCCATCTAGCATGTGTAACATACCACTACTATCTATCATGTGTAACACATCACTGCTATCTAGCATGTGTAACACATCACTGCTATCTAGCATGTGTAACACATCACTGCTATCTAGCATGTGTAACACATCACTGCTATCTAGCATGTGTAACACATCACTGCTATCTAGCTTGTGTAACAAGTCACTGTTATCTAGCATGTGTAACCCATCACTGCTATCTAGCATGTGTAACACATCACTGCTATCTAGCCTGTGTAACACATCACTGCTATCTAGCATGTGTAACACATCACTGCTATCTAGCATATATAACACATCACTACTATCTAGCATGTGTAACACATAACTGCTATTTAGCTTGTGTATCAAGTCACTGTTATCTAGCATGTGTAACACATCACTGCTATCTAGCATATATAACACATCACTGCTATCTATCATGTGTAACACATCACTGCTATCTAGCATGTGTAACACATCACTGCTATCTAGCATGTGTAACACATCACTGCTATCTATCCTGTGTAACACATCACTGCTATCTAGCATGTGTAACATATCACTGCTATCTAGCATGTGTAACACATCACTGCTATCTAGCATGTGTAACATATCACTGCCATCTAGCCTGTGTAACACATCACTGCTATCTATCCTGTGTAACACATCACTGCTATCTAGCATGTGTAACATACCACTGCTATCTAGCCAATGTAACACATAACTGCTATCTATCCTGTGTAACACATCACTGCTATCTAGCATGTGTAACATATCACTGCTATCTAGCATGTGTAACACATCACTGCTATCTAGCATGTGTAACATATCACTGCCATCTAGCCTGTGTAACACATCACTGCTATCTATCCTGTGTAACACATCACTGCTATCTAACATGTGTAACATACCACTGCTATCTAGCCTGTGTAACACATAACTGCTATCTAGCCTGTGTAACACATCACTGATATCTAGCCTGCGTAACACATCACTGCTATCTAGCCTGCGTAACACATCACTGCCGTCTAGTCTGCGTATGCATTGTTTAGTGGATTGTAATAATTGCGGAGTGCAAGGTAACAACCAGGAACTCTATAAATTAATGTGTTGTAATCAGAATTAGGGAAAACGTAAATTAGTTGGAAAAAAGTTTTTTGACGAGCTGAAATAAATTAAAAGAACACACGAAAGTAACTGTGAAATAAATAGCGCAGTGATTCCCAACTACATTGGAGCCATGGACCCCCTGAGCTCTTTATCTAAAAGTCACGGACCCCTTTATAAACATCATAATATATGGTGTTTATAATAATCCATTGTAAATTGGCGTACATTATAAATTAGAATAATATAAGAGTCAATAGATTTGACATGTTTCTATTTATTTACTTATATAAAGAATTGCTATACTAAATTGCTTTGACTGTTAATTTTTAGTAGTCAGTTTGTTAGTGGAATGAATTGTACTTCTTATTTTTCACCAAATTCTCAATCTTTGGGGAAATGGTTGACAAAGCGCATCGCATGTCGTCTTCAAGTCCCAGTCGTTTTCGTTGTTTCGATTTGAGAACATCCGTGGAGGAGAAAGCGGACTCGCATAAGTATGTAGACACAAATGGGAGCAGAGTTCGAAGGGTGTGTTTGGCTGTCTGTGGATGAATCATGGAAGGCCAAAATTCTTCATGATTTGGTTTTATCTTCACAAACATCTTTGGTCATTTTACCGATCTGCTGGGTTCATTTTGTTGTCAAATAAATATAGTTTCCAAATATTGTCACAATTATGATCAGTCAGCTGCCATTAACAAGCATTCATGATATTAATAGACGCCATTGTGAAATGACTTAAAGTGGGTTTTACATTTAGATTTTGAGTATGAAAACTAAACTGCACAGTTTTGCAGCTGTCCCATCCTATTGGCCAGGTCAAACAATGTGACAATAGCAAAATACTTTGTCATTTATGTTATAGGTGGAAAAATATCAATTAAAAACTAGGGAAAAAAGGCTGTTGTTCGGGTGATTTCGGGTAAATCATATTTAAATTTAAGCATATATTAAGACCCCTACCAAACTAAAAATTGGTAAAAATAGGTAAATTGAAATGTCTTATTTTCCATGGATCTTAGTATATCGCTGAAATTGAAGAGGGAAAGAGAGAATTACGTGTTTGCTGGTTACAGGTTTTGTTGTTTATACTACTAAAAAAAATCAGGTACTGTCCAGCGGTTGAAGCACATAGATAATAAAAGTCTAAACCCAAAAACCTAACAAAACAACGCGACCACCCCGCGAGAATTGCATTAGTCCCGAAACCCGGGCTAGCACAATCCCAACAGACTTCGATGATTAAACCCCGCCCATATGATAGCCTTCGCCTATCCTTTTAGGGTTTATATTATTGATCCAATCACTACGACATAAATAGCTGTAAATATCTAGCTAGAAAAACCAATACTGGCACCAGCCTGTGGACCCCCTCAAATCCTCCTGTGGGCCCCTAGGGGTCCATGGACCACCAGTTGGGAACCACGGAAATAGCGAGTATGTAAACTAAATGCTACGATGAAAATATCGGTTTCATTGTAATTGTAACAAAACATGATTTGATAATAATACCGTTAATGCAACTGGCCAAACCAAATACAAAAATATGAATTTGTTGAATTACTAATAACAATTATTGTTTAGGATTGTTTGTATAAAAAGTCAGTATACAGTAGCTTTAGTTTATTTAGTGGTCATGATCTGCAAGGCAATGTAACATTATAATGTATTATATGCAGTATGTACCATAGGGAGTTCCTACATTCGAGGCAGACGTATAACATAAACGTTGTATTTCACCTAAATCGATTCAGCTTACAAAACACATGTTTAAATTTATGTTTTAATATGTATTTTTCGAAACTAAACTTCAAAGTTGTCATCCGCTAAAATATGATCAACTGCGTGTATTTGCTTTGGGTTTCGTTTTCACTATAACTTACACCAATTAATGCTGAACATCTCTTTCATCATTATCTTTCAACATTGGCAAGTTCGTCGTAATCAGTACAATGACTGCCCAATTTTAATTTCGAGAGACTTTTTTGTTGATATCGTATGGCGGAAAACAAATTCACCCAAGCATGGCAATGACGAAAAAGCATCATGCTTCATATAGTTAGGCGAAAACTATTTTATAACTTGGGCATTGTATCTCATGGGTGCACTGTAATAATTAATACATAATTTAGGGTGTACAAGTGGGAAAAGGGTATACAGTATACAGTAAGAGCAACCAAATGGTAAGAACTGTGTAGCTTTGTGGTTAGATTTTACGGTGGTTGCGTATTTACAAACTAGTGGTTGCAATCTTCGGGAGTTCAAATCCAGCACAAAGTGAAATTTCCATTCCAAGATATTAATAGCTATGACTGGATAGACAAGGAATGACAGACAACGACAGCCAGATGACCAACTTTGAGATTTATATATGGATTAGTGAGCAGATAATATAAACTTTGAAATATAGGTTTAACATAAAGGTATCATGGGATTATATGATTTGCAGGTTGAACAATCTTAATATGCTGAAAGAACTAGATCTATCACGTAACTCTTTCACTGATGGTCTACC
The DNA here is from genome assembly GCF_963576615.1 of Watersipora subatra. Lineage (NCBI taxonomy): Eukaryota > Metazoa > Bryozoa > Gymnolaemata > Cheilostomatida > Watersiporidae > Watersipora > Watersipora subatra. Next base: position 20,421,546 of record NC_088717.1, read on the forward strand.
TGAAGTAATCAGCCACCTCAGCTCATTGGAGTCGCTTAACTTGTCTGACTGTAAACTCACTGGACTACCTGCAACGTAAGTCATATTATGTAAGCCTTTACTGCAAGTTCTCAGTCAATTCTATGGAATTTATAAATATTGTATGTTATGATGCTATAAAATTTTTTTTAGATGGTTTAAAGTACTTTGATTGTTATCACTGTACTATCTAGTTATGTAAATGAAAATTATTTGGAGTTGTCCATGGATGTTTTAACTGACTAATAATAATCCTATTCTTTTTGTACAGATATTATAAACGGTCTGCTTGACTACAGAAAAACATTCATAACAACTTTCTCAAGGAATCTGATAAAAGTTCTGTTTGATTTCCATCCATTACCAAACTGGTTTCTTTTTTATTTGTTTATTATTTGCTATACTTGGATTGTTACAATAACTAGAAGTTGTCACCTCATGGGTCAATTATTGGGCACAAATCATTTCAACCAGCCCTGATTACTGGCAGTTATTGCAGGTACTCTGTGTGGTACCTGACTCATTCATTGCACATGGAATATTTTATGTTTGAAATTGTTAACTCTCCTGCAAGTTTACTCTGTGTATTTTTCATGCATATAGCGCTGCCAGCAACTGGCAGCAACTTTATTGCCAGATACAGACCCCTAGTACTAGCAGTAACTACTAGCGTTGGTTAGATGTTAGCTTGTCCAAGTCAGCTGCTCATATAGTTGTAAAAAGTGAAGTCAGCACTTAAATCGGTAGTTGTACATGTTTGAAATGGTGGAGCTATTGCTCTGTGACGAGGATACATTTTGTTTTGTGCTATAAATTTCATGAGCAGCCAACTTTAGGGCAAGACAGGCCTCTCAACGGTATACACACCTACTTGTTTTTGTTATAAATTTATATTTTATTTAAAAATTTCTTGCTGCATATCTTATAACCCTCCTTTAGGTTTCTGAGTTTCATAGGAACGCAAAATGTATTCTTAAACCCTATGATGACTGCTGACTCCCACTAATAATTACATACATGTAGGATGTTTGGTTTCATTTGAACATTCCTGTTAGAGTATGATTTTTACCAAGTGAACTTCATTACAAGGTTTTGTTTATTAAAGAACATATATTCTTGTAAACATGACTTAAAGCTTTCACTTATTGGAAATGTTCTTATCTGAAAAAATGCTAGTATACATTTATGACAGATTTGTGGTGAACTTTGCACACATGATTTAATCAGTCATCAGTAATATATCACTGGTGCCAGCTGGTGGAGGCAGCAGCAGGGTGTATATTATATATTAATAAAGGTAGAGACAATTGAATGTTAATCAGTCTTCAGCACCATTTCATATAACTGTAATCAAGTTAGTTAGCTCTTGGTAATATCACTAGTATAAATATAGTTGACTGATCTACTTTCACCTACCCTAGGACACCTATGTATTCGCGGCATCTAACTTTCGCATTTTCGCGGCAACATCCTCTCGCGAAAATTTCATGAGCGAAACTAAACAATCAAAATGAACGAGCGAAAACGCGAAATTAAATGGCTTTGTTCATTGATATTCACAATAAAATCGTCATATTAGAGATGCAGGCAAGTTTCGTGTGTGGTTGGCTTATTGGGCAATTTTTGCTAAACTCATTATAGCTAATACACCGACTGAGCAGCATGGCAAAACAAATTAAGATAATAAGTTTTTTTGGAAAAGCCTAGACAAATTAGGAAGATGATGATATTAGTTCAGTCATTGAATTTGTAACTGGTGAGGATGACAGTCTGGTAGGGAAAGTCATAAAATTGAATAATAATTATTGTGGTGATGAATTTTATTACAAGCAATAAGCAATAACAACCCGGAGCCATGGCCACCGCGTGCTATAAATACTTGAATTCTAATATTGGTACCACATAGGTCACTGCGGCAGGGACCTTGACTTCATTGATAGTCCAGAAAACAAATGGCAGCAAGCGATCAAATTGCATTATTGATCTCGCCTACACATTTCTACCCGCGGTTCACAAATAAAAACTACCGTACTTTTCGGACTATTAGCCGCTACTTTTTTCTGATGATTTGAGCCATGCGGCTTATATACGAGTGCGACTAATCTGTGGATTTTTTTTTCACCGCTAGGGCGCACTAACGGGAATCTCCAATTAGTGCGATTCTAGCGGTAAAAGAAAATACGAAACATTGCCTCACAGTACTGTCCCGTTAGGTACTAACTTAAAAAGCGTCGGATAATACGAAACTGTGCCGTTCTGCACTGTTCCATTTTAAACAGCAAACTTGCTGCCATGTTAAAAAGCACAGTCCTAGTTCTGCGGCCTATACAAAGGTGCGGCTTATGTATTGTTTTATTATCGTTTATTGGAAAATAAAGCAGATGCAGCTTATATAGAGGTGCGTTTTATAGTCCGAAAAGTATGGTAGTCCCAAATTGAAAAATATTTCGTACCAGTGAACTGGACCTGAGGAATCTAATGATGTTTGTTCCACTGCATTTATTTCCACATCACTATATTTTCGCACTCATCAGAGCTGCGAAATTAAGTTGCAGCGAAATTTTACTCTGTATGCTACTCACGAAACTAAATACTAGCGAAATATAAGTGTCCTAGGGTATGACAATCTTGAAGTCACTCCAGCTAGTTAAGACCTACCTGCACCTGACTCACTTTCACATTTGCTATGTGAAAGTTAGGATATGTGTTCTCACTCTACTTTCAAACATTTTACTGTCAATGGACTGTCAAAGGATTAAATCAATTATCTAATAATTATGGTTACAAAGAACACATTGGTATAGTATAGTGGTAAATAATGTTTAGTCTATATGATATAAGCCTCAGAAAGTCAACATGGAAGTACAAAAAGCTAATGGCTGCAATACCGGAAATTTGACTTTTGTAAAAGATCACAAAGAGGAAAGGCCTCTCTTAGTTGTGTAGTGGCCCTAGTTTTACTTTACTATGCTAACCCTGGAACAGATCAAAATTGTATCCTGAGGGTGCCCTGTATAGTTCCCCTAGTTGAATTTTGTCATCAAACGTATTTAAATATTACATAGGCAGCACATGTGTAACTGCTTATTTTTAGCTGCACTTAAACTATGAAATCGGCAAAACCTTTCAATTTCTCACAATAAATTTTCATATAAAGTATTGCATGCTGAGTGATTAGAATGTGTAGTTGTCAGCATTTCAACAGTCCATCACACAGACAGCAAACCAGAGGAGACAATTCCTTGATTTGTCTTGTATAAAGCTATCATGGGATTATATGCTTTGCAGGTTGCACACTCTTATGAAGCTGAAAGAGCTAGATCTATCATTAAACCCTTTCACTGATGGTCTACCAGAAGTAATCAGCCAGCTCAACTCATTGGAGTCACTTAACTTGTCTGACTGTAAACTCACTGGACTACCTGCAACGTAAGTCATATTATATAAGCCTTTACTGCAAGTGTTCAGTCAACTCTATGGTATTTATAAATATTGTAAGTTATGATGCTATAAAAGAAATATTAGAAGGTTTAAAGTACTTTGATTGTTATTACTGTACTACCTAGTTATGTAAATGAACATTATTCGGAGTTGTCCATGGATGTTTTAACTGACTAATAATAATCCTATTCTTTTTGTACAGATATATTATAAACAATCTGCTTGATTACAGAAAACCATTCATAGCAACTTTCTCAAGAAATCTGATAAAAAGTTCTGTTTGATTTCCATCCATTACTAAACTGGTTTCTTTTTTATTTGTTTATTATTTGCTATACTTGGATTGTTACAATCACCAGAAGTTGTCACTTCATGGGTCAATTATTGGGCACAAATCATTTCAACCAGCTCTGATTGCTGGCAGTTATTCCAGGTACTCTGTATGGTACCTGACTCATTCATTGCACATGGAATATTTCATGTTTGAAATTGTTAACTCTCCTGCAAGTTTACTCTGTGTATTTTTCATGCATATAGCGCTGCCAGCAACTGGCAGCAACTTTATTGCCAGATACAGACCCCTAGTACTAGCAGTAACTACTAGCGTTGGTTAGCTGTTAGCTTGTCCAAGTCAGCTGCTCATATAGTTGTAACAAGTGAAGTCAGCACTTAAATCGTTAGTTGTACATATTTGAAATGGTGGAGCTATTGCTCTGTGACGAGGATACATTTTGTTTTGTGCTATAAATTTCATGAGCAGCCAACTTTAGGGCAAGACAGGCCTCCCAACGGTATACACACCTACTTGTTTTTGTTATAAATTTATATTTTATTTAAAAATTTCTTGCTGCAAATCTTATAACCCTCCTTTAAGTTTCTGAGTTTCATAGGAACGCAAAATGTATTCTTAAACCCTATGACTGCTGACTCCCACTAATAATTACATACATGTAGGATGTTTGGTTTCATTTGAACATTCCTGTTAGAGTATGATTTTTACCAAGTGAACTTCATTACAAGGTTTTGTTTATTAAAGAACATATGTTCTTGTAAACATGACTTAAAGCTTTCACTTATTGGAAATGTTCTTATCTGAAAAAATGCTAGTATACATTTATGACAGATTTGTGGTGAACTTTGTACACATGTTCTAATCAGTCATCAGTAATATATCACTGGTGCCAGCTGGTGGAGGCAGCAGCAGGGTGTATATTATATATTAATAAAGGTAGAGACAATTGAATGTTAATCAGTCTTCAGCACCATTTCATATAACTGTAATCAAGTTAGTTAGCTCTTGGTAATATCACTAGTATAAATATAGTTGACTGATCTACTTTCACCTACCCTAGGACACTTATGTATTCGCGGCATCTAACTTTCGCATTTTCGCGGCAACATCCTCTCGCGAAAATTTCATGAGCGAAACTAAACAATCAAAATGAACGAGCGAAAACGCGAAATTAAATGGCTTTGTTCATTGATATTCACAATAAAATCGTCATATTAGAGATGCAGGCAAGTTTCGTGTGTGGTTGGCTTATTGGGCAATTTTTGCTAAACTCATTATAGCTAATACACCGACTGAGCAGCATGGCAAAACAAATTAAGATAATAAGTTTTTGGAAAAGCCTAGACAAATTAGGAAGATGATGATATTAGTTCAGTCATTGAATTTGTAACTGGTGAGGATGACAGTCTGGTAGGGAAAGTCATAAAATTGAATAATAATTATTGTGGTGATGAATTTTATTACCAACCAAAAGCAATAACAACCCGGAGCCATGGCCACCGCGTGCTATAAATACTTGAATTCTAATATTGGTACCACATAGGTCACTGCGGCAGGGACCTTGACTTTATTGATAGTCCAGGAAACAAATGGCAGCAAGCGATCAAATTGCATTATTGATCTCGCCTACACATTTCTACCCGCGGTTCACAAATAAAAACTACCGTACTTTTCGGACTATTAGCCGCTACTTTTTTCTGATGATTTGAGCCATGCGGCTTATATACGAGTGCGACTAATCTGTGGATTTTTTTTTCACTGCTAGGGCGCACTAACGGGAATCTCCAATTAGTGCGCTTCTAGCGGTGAAAGAAAATACGAAACATTGCCTCACAGTACTGTCCCGTTAGGTACTAACTTAAAAAGCGTCGGATAATACGAAACTGTGCCGTTCTGCACTGTTCCATTTTAAACAGCAAACTTGCTGCCATGTTAAAAAGCACAGTCCTAGTTCTGCGGCCTATACAAAGGTGCGGCTTATGTATTGTTTTATTATCGTTTATTGGAAAATAAAGCAGATGCAGCTTATATAGAGGTGCGTTTTATAGTCCGAAAAGTATGGTAGTCCCAAATTGAAAAATATTTCGTACCAGTGAACTGGACCTGAGGAATCTAATGATGTTTGTTCCACTACATTTATTTCCACATCACTATATTTTCGCACTCATCAGAGCTGCGAAATTAAGTTGCAGCGAAATTTTACTCTGTATGCTACTCACGAAACTAAATACTAGCGAAATATAAGTGTCCTAGGGTATGACAATCTTGAAGTTACTCCAGCTAGTTAGACCTACCTGCACCTGACTCACTTTCACATTTGCTATGTGAAAGTCAGGATATGTGTTCTCACTCTACTTTCAAACATTTTACTGTCAATGGACTGTCAAAGGATTAAATCAATTATCCCACGACCACACAAGCGGAGCGGAAGTGTGGGAGTTTTATGATAAATGCATGCGCACACAACTTACGAAAATTATTCATCAACAATGAGACGAACCCCCGTCAAGAAATTTCATCAAAAAATTCAAGCATCGGAATTTAAAGTCGTTAAAGTATAATAACGATACAAAACACATTTAAACCTATTTAAATATGTTACCAAGTCTTTGTAAACCAACGATAATATCTTAAAACTTACCCATCTGATCGGATTATACACAAATAGACAGATTAATTTGAACGTAAATTGCCACAAAAAGCTTGAAAAGCTCGGTTTAATAAAAGTTAAGACCGAAAATTGAAACGCCAATAAAGCCGTGCGACCGATTGTAGAACTATTTAGCAGTGCGCATTTCACGATAAAACCGTGCTCATTTCATCAGTCTATGGCATTTTTCACTTGTAATCGAATTTATTCGAAGGTTTCTGTAATAAACGTAGACCGTTTGAGGCGTAGACCGATTTACAGGTACGAAATTGTGGTACACAGTTTATCAGCCTGTGTTTTTTGTCCAATCACCGAAGGTTTCATTATTTGAAACGTTAACCGAAATTCTATACAACTTATGTACAAGCTAGGGCCGAACTACAACGCCCCTTCATGACGAGAACATTTTTTATTTTGCTACAGTTTTATACGCGTGAATACTCTTATTCGCTTTCTGTTAAAGATCGCTTATCAAAACCATTCCACATTCAACGCAACCAACTTTCAAACTGTGTATAGTACACAGTAGCTTGCCATTTTACTTCTAATTTTGCATTTCAGAGTTATAATAAACATATTTCTTTATTGTTGTTGAATTACATACATAACAGTAAATTAGGCCTACAGCTTTATAACACTTTAATAACAGCTTTTATTTTGCTGCAGTTTGCAGAAATCTTCGAGACGCATGAACGCTCATAGGTTTTCTATTATTGCTGTATTACTATATTAACAATATTGGTTATTTTAATAATATCAGTGCATTTTACTTATAATATCGGCCAACATTGCATTTCTCCTATTGCAAGGGAGAGATATAAACGTGTAATATTTTCCTTTCATTGTTGTTGTTTGTCATGACCAAACACTTTTTAAATAAATTTTCTAAAAACCTATATAAATACCACTTCTCGATATTGCTACCTATTACGTTTTGAAATGTAATCAAAATTGTGTATTGTTTTTCTATTATTACTATATTAATAAAATTGATTATTCTAAGAATATCAGTGCATTTTACTTCTAATATTGGCCAATATTGCATTTCTCCTATTGCAGGGGGAATTCCATTCCATTCATTATTGCTTATTGTTGTATATAATAACACCCACACCCAGTACATTACAGCTACCATTGCAGTTATCCTATTGCACTGCAGAGCCATTTGATTGCTAATATTGCATTTCTCAACCATCAGTACCCTTTATTTTTTTGCCAGTATCTCTGGCCATCTCTTTGGTCGTGGGCTGTATGACAGTGGAATTTCTAGTCTAATAATTATGGTTACAAAGAACACATTGGTATAGTATAGTGGTAAATAATGTTTAGTCTATATGATATAAGCCTCAGACAGTCAACATGGAAGTACAAAAAGCTAATGGCTGCAATACCGGAAATTTGACTTTTGTAAAAGATCACAAAGAGGAAAGGCCTCTCTTAGTTGTGTAGTGGCCCTAGTTTTACTTTACTATGCTAACCCTGGAACAGATCAAAATTGTATCCTGAGGGGGCCCTGTATAGTTCCCCTAGTTGAATTTTGTCATCAAACGTATTTAAATATTACATAGGCAGCACATGTGTAACTGCTTATTTTTAGCTGCACTTAAACTATGAAATCGGCAAAACCTTTCAATTTCTCACAATAAATTTTCATATAAAGTATTGCATGCTGGGTGATTAGAATGTGTAGTTGTCAGCATTTCAACAGTCCATCACACAGACAGCAAACCAGAGGATACAATTCCTTGATTTGTCTTGTATAAAGCTATCATGGGATTATACGCTTTGCAGGTTGAACACTCTTATGAAGCTGAAAGAGCTAGATCTATCATTAAACCCTTTCACTGATGGTCTACCAGAAGTAATCAGCCAGCTCAACTCATTGGAGTCACTTAACTTGTCTGACTGTAAACTCACTGGACTACCTGCAACGTAAGTCATATTATATAAGCCTTTACTGCAAGTGTTCAGTCAACTCTATGGAATTTATAAATATTGTAAGTTATGATGCTATAAAAGAAATATTAGAAGGTTTAAAGTACTTTGATTGTTATTACTGTACTACCTAGTTATGTAAATGAACATTATTCGGAGTTGTCCATGGATGTTTTAACTGACTAATAATAATCCTATTTTTTTTGTACAGATATATTATACTGTCATTATATGCAGTTGTAGATATATAGATTGATGAAAAATGCCCAGTTTCAAGCATACCCTTTTAATGAAAATCTTAAGGTCGATGAGCTTTTAGCCATATATATTGTTGACCTTACCATGATCTTTGGAAGGTCAACCGTAAATCAAATTTGAATAAAAATGTGCCAATCATCTTTTTCAGGGTTTTAATGTGGAGAATGTCATGTTTCATCAGTATAGGTTGAGATTAAGTGGGCTGTTGCTGTTGTAAACAAATACCATGATTTACAATTCATGAATCCTCAACTTTATTCTGCTTAAACTCAAAACAAGTTTCAGAGCATCGCGAGACCTTTTCTACTAAATCTTGCATAACCTGGGCATATATAATCTGATTATTTAAAATTTTAAATGCATTAAAATCCTCAGAATTTGCTGATTTTAAGTCTTTAGATAACTCAAAAATGTGGTTTTAGTACCATTGTACATTCTGACTGTCTGGGTCACAATTATTATTTAATTTATTAGATTAGTAAGCAGATATAAAACTTAGAAATAAAGGTTCAACATGAAGATGTCATGGGATTATATGATTTGTAGGTTAAAGGCTGTTACTAGAAACTAAAACTATGAAATCAGCAAAACTTATCAATTTCTCACAATAAATGTTCATATAATGTATTGCATGCTGAGTGATTAGAACGTGTAGTTGTCAGCATTTCAACAGTCCATCACACAGACAGCAAACCAGAGGAGACAATTCCTTGATTTGTCTCAGAGGAATCAAATCAGAGGAAAGAAATCCGTGATTTGCTTGGTATAAGTCCAAGTATGATTAAGTTGTTATTGTATAATTGTATAATTAATAAAGTTTTCATGTCACTTTTATTTAATAGTTGTGTTAGTGATAAATACTGTTGTGACATTGGCGAGTTGAGAGTGAGGCAAAGGTATGATCCAGTGAGTTTACCACATTAGAACTTCTTGTAATCTCTTCACACATGAGCCACCTTCTGACTCACCTTGAGAGAGTGCAGCACTGACGGGCCTGGCTTGAGTTCAGATAAACATTCCACTTGATTTGAGATAAGAAAATAGATGCATATCATTACTCTTTAGTTCATAAGGTAGTTATACTGATGACTAATTGTCATTTCCATTTTTAAATCACAATTGAAAGATTGGATTTTTAGACCGTTTTTAAGGATTTTGAAGAAATATAATTATAAGTTTGTCTTTACTATGATAAAAGCTGTGTGCGTTTGTATGTATGAAGCCAGGCCTTGTGGTGTTAATAAAATAATTTGTACTACATGGGAATCAAACCAGAATATTTGCATCCCCACCTAAGCACACTACCAACTACTCCACTGGACCACCTTGCAGCACTATGGAATAATTTTGTGCATAGTGATTACACATGATGATCTCTCACGGTGTGCGGTACTGACTGCATAGTAGTTGTAATAAAAAAACAGGCTGAGGGGTACCCACCCTATAAGTCTAACATTCACATGGCTCGGATAAAACATATTAGTTGTTTCACCATGTAAGGTTTTCCTAATGAGTGTCTTAGATTTGGTAATTATAGTTACCTTAATTTTACCTTGTAACTATAGTAATATGTTTAACCCATTCAGGACTAATTAGTTATTGGTTGACCGCTCCCCCAGCCTAATTAATTTTTCACTAGCCTTACAATTAAAATAAAGCTACACAAAATTGAGTATAACTAGAGTTATTTTCAAAATAATCTTGATTTGTTTTTGGCAGCTTAACAAAGACATTCCAGGCAACAATTTGATATAAATTTTTGTGCACCTTTACAGATTCTACTAACCACAATTTCTAATAATTCTGGGAACTTTTTTTTGATCAAAATTGTTTTTTATGTTTCATAGCAGCTCACAAGCAGTCTTTTGGTACTGACATTGTTGGACCTATGTTAGATTGATAGCAAACTTTATCAGCAGCAAATAAAAAAAAAGATTTCTCAATTCCAAGCAATAGAACAGGTGTTACTAGCTTCTAACCAACACTACGTCACTGATAGTTTTATCAATTATATAATCAAACAATTTGTTAATTTATATTGAAATGCATTGCAGAGGTTATTATGAATATATTATGCATAAAAAAGATACTCAAGTTACCAGCTAACAGACAATCAATCACCAGCAAAAAAAAAGGTGTAAAATACAGTAAAATATATTGTAAAAAATACAGTAAAAATGAATATGCATGAAAACGAAACAATATATACATGTATAATATGGGTGTGTTCATAAAAAATGATGACATGGTGAGAGTTATTTGATGCCAACTACACATGCATATTTGCTCCCATTATAACTTAGTTGATGCAGTATTCATCAGATATTGGTGTTGAAGCCCTAGGCTCATCATCAACGGCATCATCACTCACAAGCCCTTGACTGTCTTCACCTTCATGTAGCAAATATGATCGGTAGTAAGCAGCCTATTTGCTTTCAAACTTCTCGTACAGCCTAGAAAATAATTGTGCTTTAGTAGCTTTTCAGGGTAAATACCTGATAACAAATTGAAGATAAGTAGTCTACTGCAGCTAACAATTGTGTCATGATCACAGAAACCATGGTTAAGTCGAGATTATAAGATTCAGAGTTATCTGCATTAACAGAAGGAGAAAATTCTCACAATTATTTTGCAAAAAAAATTTTGATTCTAGCTTAATTACAACAGATTTTATGGTCAATAAACTGAATGCATGTTTACCATCAGTGCGAAAACCTAGTTCCGAGAAAACTGGTGTTTAAGTCTGAGAAACGAAAACCGATGCACAGTTTTGTTTGCATTTCAAAACGTCATAGCAACCAATATTAAGAGGTTGTGATATTTATCTAGATTTCTGTCTTTATATCAAAAAATTTATGCTGAATTTAAAAATCTAAACAGATTTTGGCTGGTTGTCATAGAAATGGCTGTATATCTATAAGAAAATGTATTACCTAATTTTGCAGATATTAAAAACGGCTTGGCAGTGCCGCGATATTGAGCACAACTGTAGTACGATCAACAAAATGTTAAAAAAAATAATAACAGTAACATATTGCACATCATTGGTCACTCTATACTTTGATCTTGCAAATTCGAATAATTTTTCTTATAATCAAATCTTATAAAATCGAGTAATTATTCTTATAATTAAATATTGTAAAAATCTTATATGAATGGTTAGGAATATATTATGGTCATTCCCTTTACTTACACTGCTTTTGGCATCAGTTGGAATACCAAAGTACTCATTATAAGTGTCCAAAATGTCAGAATTATCCTTCAAATCGGCAAAAAAGAAACGATTACGTTTTTCGGACGCCATTTTTCAGTACTTCCTGTTTAGCATAGCAACAGTTTTAAGGTTTTTTTTCGAGGTTTTAAGACATTTATTATCCAAACTGACTTCAGATTCAGAAAGATCACTCTTTGATTGGTCCAGAAGCACGTGATACCAAAATCCTTACCAAAGTTATAAATTCAGTTAGTGCAACTTTAAAGTCGAATAACTCAACTTCGTGATTTGCGACTTAACCATGGTTTCTGTGACCGCGACCCAATTGGTAATACAAATTGCAAATATTTTTTTGATACTGTAGATATAAACACAGAAAGTCATGAAGATGATTACTGTGGCAAGTGTCCCCTATCAACCAATATTAGAGCCTAGTGGTTGGAGCTAGTTTATAGTAGATGTTGAGGTTGAGAACTATATGCTTGACTAATTGTGGGTTGAACAATTGCATATAAATGAAATAAGAAATTTTTATTATCTTGTAGTTCTACAAGGAAATCATAAAACTATTATTTATTATGGGGTAATAGAGTGATGAGTTCATGCTGCAAAAAGATATAAATTTTATTGGATTGAAAATGTTATAATCATGTGTATCATGAAAAAATCCATATCTTCCACTATTAGAATAAAGTTTGTTAGAAATTGACAAGAAAAATTTCGGCTTTTTATCGTTTTTTTTTTCGGTAAAATTCTATAAATAGCCACATAAAACTTACCTTCTTCCATCAGAAAATTCTCATTTTCTTCTTGAACATTACTTTTGTTGCTATTTTCTTCCCTGAGCTGATTACCACATCTAATTCACTTAAACATTTTGCCATCGTTCGGATAAACCTTTTCCAAAATGGCGATCAACAAATTTTCAAAACAGTTGATATCTATCACATAATTTGTTAGTTAAAACTTTCTTGTCCAATCACATATTTGGTATCAAAATGATGCCCAGACTCTTAAACTTCGTTTGGTGAATGAATAAAACCGATGTACCTAAACAGCTAAGCAATAGAGCAAATCAAAGTTTAACCCGAAGACTTCGGGAACGGGCCCTGGAGAGCACAACTCTTCCCGAAGTGATCGGGAACAGTCCTGAATGGGTTAACTATCCTCATCTATAACATAAAGAGAATTGTCATAATCGCTTAATTTGATATAAAAAAATGTTTCTGAATATGCTGTTGTTGACCCAGCGACTGATATTAGTCATTAATGTTAGAGCACTCTCATTTATATGAAGTGCTCGAATACTTTGTCATGATTGGCTGGCTGATTATCAGATAGCATGCTTTAAAATGTAGCCCGAAATGAAAACCGCAATGAAAAAAATGTTCCACTCACAGTAAAAATCTGCTGCTCTTAAATAGTATGACACCATATTAAACAAATATTGTGTTATTGAAACAGTAAATTGATCTGGAATCTTCATATAGTAAATAAAAAGATTTAATGACAACATATTTTATATTCTATGTAAATATTAGTGAGCAGATATTATAAACTTGTACTCCTAGTAAACTACAGCAGTCTATGTACATATATAAATCTCAAAGTCTGTGTGTCGTATCTCGTGTCTATGTCCAGTTATAGCGATCAAAATCTGGCTATGGAAAGTATGCATGGCACAGAAATTGAACTCACAATTTCCAAATGGAAATTCTACAAACAGGCGACGTAACTCCTAGGCTATACCGTGCTTATCATTCTCAACTATTATATCTATCATTATCACAATTGCAGTTTACAAGTTAAATCTGTACTTTTTATTATTAATTAATATTACTTTGTGCATCTGTTTTTCTTTTGAAATTTTTAAAGAGCCATTATTACAAAATTCACTTTTTATTTACACTTTTCAAATGAGCCATTTCAATTTTAAATGCGCGGTTGCTCTTTCATTACCTGGTTCTTCCTCAAGGCAATCATCAACACTGTAAAAGCTAAAAACTTTGCACAGGGTCAGTTTTACGGTGTGTTATTTCGAGTAGGAGTTGCTTCTACATTTTCTCCCTGTTTGGTCAGGCAAGCTTCATGCGCTTCACTGCTATACATTTGTACCAGTATCGAGAGGTACCAGTATCGTCGTATCCAAATTTTTGATGAATGACTGCTGCTGCAACAGTAAACTTTTTTATACACACATTTCTCTGTACTAATTGTCATTATTAATTCAACATATTCATAATTTTTATTATGTTTTCTCAGTTTTGTATCGATTGTGTCAGTATCAAATCATTTATCATTGCAGCAACATAGACTTATCTAGCCTTTACTTGCTAATCATTTCACACGTGAACACTGTTACAGGTGTTCTATTTTTTCTTTTTGTTTGATTTGCACAAAACGCTTTTCTCACGATATGAAGTTTAAAGCTAGAATGGTAACTGTTGTTATATGTTAACTAAAAACACATTTTCTGTGCAGACTTTTTTATTACCAAATTATTATTACAAAATAATAACTGTTAACTTACTACTGTGATAAGGCTGATAAGTCACTTTGTTAAGGGATATGGTAAATATTACCACCTGGGTGACTATAGTTGTTATGGTAATAATCAAACACTAATCAGTCAAAGTCATTATTGTATCTTTCATTGCATCGCTTAAAAACTAACCTTCAAAAGAAAACATTACATACCCTACAGGATGAATTTATTCGCGGAGTTATATTTCGCGAAAATTGTCTTTTCATGCATATTCGCGGATGAATTTATTTGCGGCTGAAAACTGCCACTCTCTAGGAAAAGTTAACTCTATTGCGGCTAGTAATAGTTATTCCTACACATGCGCACACCGCGTGTTCCGGTTTACATTTAGCTTACAACTGCTATGCGATCATGCTATTCTACGGTAAACAATTTTTGCTGCGTCCAGAGGTTTTCACGAATATTCATCGCTTTGGAGGCCTTTGATAAGCCAACAACTTGTGGTAAGTAATGAGTTTTTAACATTTACTAAATTAGTTGAATTTTACTTTGGTTCTTCGGTAAAACAGAATACTACTTTTTTTATCCCTACTGCTTCATTATTTGTTTTAGTGAGAGAGAGAGATTTTTTATCATACACTGAAAAACAATGATTGCAAGGGTAGTAGATGTCATTCTTAGAAGATCACTAATCATTCAGGGAGGTTTGGAAATTGAGGTTGAAGTGACCGCAGCTATTTACGAGAAGAATATATCTGTTTTTAAAAAAGGAACAAAAACGCCTTTACGAGCACAAATCTTTGGCCAACCGGCAGAACTTTGCAATACTAAGCCACGAGGAGAGTTCTCATGATAACTTCCTTACCAGCCATGCAGTAGCGAGAAAATTGCCTTCCAGCACCTACCCAAGACAGTGACGGCGACAGAGCTGCTATTACCAAAATAACTAGTCAGAAAGCACCATTACACGCTATTATTCACATATCAAGAGTACCAGTTTAATTTTATTGCTACACAACCGCCACACGGACTAAACTGTTTATATTTACTCCATTCATCATTTGTAAAATTTTATTTGTATTTGAAATATTTTATTTGTACACTCAAGTTTGTAATAAATTATAATATATCTATACATGAAATAAAATATATAATTTAATCATGTTTGCTACAGCGATATCAAGGAGTTGTTGTCGATGAGGAGGTCTAGGTTGACTGGTTGCCTCTCTGCCAATATTCCTGCCTTGATGAATATTACTACTTGTCTCTAGTTTTTGTAATCAGAGTAGGTTGTTTCATTCTCAATCTGCAGTAAACACAAAAAAGAAAAAATATTAACAAGTGTTGAGGAAGTACAAAAACAATAGCTGAAGTATTTAATGAAAGCGATCGGTTTTTAAACAAAAGAATTAACTAATGCAGTTATTTATGGAAAAACGTATCTGCACTGCAAATCAAATACATACCATAATGTCCAGATCAGAATCATGATCGTCCTTGACTTCGATATTAGAGATTGATGGAGTTGATTCTAATGTAAAAAGACTAGGAGAGCTTTTTGCGGTGCTGAAGCCATACCGAATAACTTGTAAAAACCTTGAATAATTTTGTAAAGTTTGACGCAATGGCAATAAAGCTCGAAGCCTGGCGATGATTTTAAAGAAGTTTTGGAACTCGGCTACGTTTAGTACTTCTGCCTCGCAGCTATTTTCGCGACGACGCCATTCTGCATATCTTGTGACAACCTCGAATAATTTTGTAAATAAATGGGATGCATTGCCAATGGTGTTAGCTCAAAGCTCAGGCAATGATTTTAAAAATGTTTTGGAACTCAATTACATTTAGTATTTACATTAAAAACTAGGCTAGCGACTATTTTTTAATTTGATGCAGTAGTTATTCTCTCTTGTGATTAAAAATAGAACTAATTAATCACTGAATTTTATAATTCGCGGGATTGACTGTTCGCGAAATCGCAAATTTTTGTGACCAACGAATAATTTCATCCTGTAGGGTAGTTTATCATCTCACAACTAACTAGTAGTGCTTGCTAGTCTGAACAACTAATATAATACTAGATTAATATTTCTCTATCAACACTTATGTTTTGACTTACCATTGTAGCTTTGTAATATATTCTGATAGACAAACATTGTGTATTAAGGCACTGTCTGTTGCAGTGTTGGTAAGCTGAAAAGGCTGAAACATCTCGAGCTTTTCTCAAATAAAATTGACAAACTGCCTCCAGAGATATGGGAGCTGAAGGAGCTGGTCACATTGGATATTTCATACAATAACAAGCTCATTGCTCTTAGCTCTCAAATTCCATCTTTGAAGAACCTACGAGATTTGCAGCTAGACAGATGTAATGCAGTACAAAGCCCACCTTGGAATGTTGCACAGCAAGGTTTTTCTGCAATACAGCAGTACTACAAAGATCTGGCTGGAGGAAAGGAGAAGGTGTTGTCTGCAACTGTTGCAGTTATTGGTAAATCCAGATCAGGCAAAACCAGTCTAATCAAAACTATGCAGAAAGGGAAACGGTTTCTTACTGGAAGTTTGGACTCGGCAGAACAAATTTCTACAAAAGTATTCAATTTTGAAAAAGTCTCACTTGGTGAAAGATCTCTGTATTTCATTGACTTTGGAGGACAGGAGATCTATCATCATGCATACAGGCTTACCCTCAGAGAGAATTGCATCCCTGTCGTGGTAGTAGACATGGATATGTATGTAAAAGAATCCAATAGAGTTGGGCCAAAAGAGTCTGTTCGAGCTCTTTTCTTTGACTGGATGGCCCATCTTTACATAGCACATCCGAACATGCTACCCCCGGCTCTCGTGTTGACCCACAAAGATTTATTTGATGAAGAAGAGTTTGAAGCAGAAAAAACGAAGCTTCTACAATATTGCAATGAAATATGTGATGAGATTCGAGATGAAGAAAATCGATTTGAGAAGGCAAATGTTTGTCGTATTAAAAGCTTCGGAGCAAATACAGACCTGTTTACCCCAGAATGGATATTTGAAATAGGGCGTAAATATTCAGGCGAGTTCACAAGACTGAGGGATCAGTTGTTGGAGCAAAGCCAAAGATATGCTATGGAGGTGCCTCGACTGTGGAAACAAGTGGAAGATGTAATAAGTACTTTAAAGTCACATTTCACCACTTTTGAATCGCTGCTTGACAAAGTTCATGAGTCACACGGCGTTGTAAAGAAGCAGCTGGAGGTGATAATTAAATACTTGCATCTGAGGGGTAAGCTTCTTTGGTACAGCGACATTGAGGGTCTAGATCAACATGTTTTCCACAAGATATCTGCTGTTACAGACTTGCTCAAAGTCCTGTATGACCATGATGGCGATTCTAAGTGGGACAAGCGAAGACAAAACTTCAAAAGTTGCAAAGTTCAAAGTGTGAATTTGCTAGAAGAAGAGTTTGAGGAGTCCGTGAGACAGTTTAAAGCCACAGGAGTGATCAGCTTGGTACTGCTGGCTTACCTGATAAAAACTGAGACAGCATTTATTGAAGATGTTGAGCAAAGAGTGGCATTGGCAATTCTTTCAAAATTTCGTATTTTGTTTGGTTCTCTCTCAACTGATGATGCCAAATTCATAATTCCTCATTTTGCTCAAGGGTTTCAATCAACCTTGCCAATGACGAAGCTTGACTTACAGTTTCAGACAGATATTTTGTGTAAAGGACTGGCACTTCCACAATACGTGTTTCATGAGTTGACAGTGAGACTTTTGGAGCTATACTCTGACCTGTACAACACGCCCATCGTGCATCACAATGGAGTATCAATTGCAGTTGATAAATCCCGAGTCCATTTTACCCACGATGCTAAAGCAGGAAAGATAACAGCTTCTGTTGCTTTCAACGTGGAAGAATTTCATGAAGCATGGAACTATCTCCGAGAAACTGTCAACGTGGCCATCAAACATCTGCGAGGAACCTGGAGAGCAACTCCATTGGTATGCATTTTCTACTGCGCCCACTGCAGACTAACTGGTCAGCAGCACCCAGAAAAAGTCATCAATCCTTCTTGGAGTCTTCTTTCACGCGCACAGCCAGACCCTAAAGGGATAAAGATGAGAGATGTAGTATGTGCCGGGGAAATTGTGTCTTCAGTTTTCAAGTTTCCGAGTAAGTGTAAATATTTCTCTTGCATGATTATATTCAACTCAACAACAAGATACACAGCTAATTTCTGACTTTGTTTGAAGGTCAGCCTTTGTCAGAAGATGAGAAAAGGAAACTCAAGGAATACGTTTCAGCCAAACAAACAGCCACAGCATTAGGTAAGCTTCCATACTTGGCTGATTTCCTACATAAACAACTAATGCATACACAACTATGCATCATTTTAGTAAAACCAATCATACTGGCTATTTCTTGATAAAGTTGTATTATTATTGTGATAATAAAGAGTATTGAATAGTAACATTTTATAGAGAATACTGAGTAGGTTTATTTCTATTATCACAGCATGATGACATATTTTAGTGCTTTAAATCTTATTCCTATCTCATTGTGTAACGGTTGTAAAACTCTACCCTTTTATTTGTTTTAGTGTCTGGCATCATTCAACCATGCACTACTTCTTCCTGTCCTTCTGCTTTTAATGGAAGCCCTGATCTGATAGGTTTATCATTGGTTGATGTGTGCAAGGCTATCTCTGATGGCAGTCCAACCTATACAAATACGACAGAGATCAAAGAACTGTTCCACAATACTGATGCGGCAAGTACTTGAATTATGTTATAAACTATATATTATTAAAATAGTATTAATTAGGTATTTAAAATCTCTTCTCTCCTTGACTATCAGAGATAAAAGAGTTATTTTTTGTAAGATAGTAAAAATAATCTATTGGACTCAAATATTCTCAGTGGTTTTAAATACATTTTTAGTTTTTTACGCAAATTATATTAAATATTAGATATATATTATTATATATATTATCAAATATTTATATTGTTATATTAAATACATTTTTATTTTTTATTTATGTCTTTTTCATCAATTTACTGAAAGCACTATTTTATATGTAGTACAATTGATTTAGTACTACATGTGCTATATTCACTACTGCAGTTACTATCTGATTATAACTATAGCTAACATTCAACCCTGTTAAGGTATTCAGAATTGTATATCTGCTTATTGTTTGTTAAATATATTGCTGGTAAAATAACATAACAAATAACTGAAATTGGAATTAATCTACATACAGTGAAACATGGATAGCTCGCCCACGGATAGCTCGAACACATGGTTAATTCGAACGGTTTCTTTGGTCCGTTCCCACGTCATGATAAATTGCTATAGTTAACTCGAACTCAACACGGTTAATTCGAACTGTTTTTTGCCCAACGGCTACTGAAACGGTTGTTATCGCTTTAGAAAATCACTTTATTCAAAGCCATAGAGATAAACATCAACTTTTCGTAATTCATAAGCGTCGTTATTACCACCATCGGCAAAATATTTTTGTCAACGACTTTTTCTAAAGGTTTGGTGAAATTTGAGTTATACCAAACATCTGCATAGCAATCGCCCTTCGGAAGCGATGTAAAGTGAGGTAATCTTTGCATAAACTTCAAGAAAAGTCGGCAAAATTGATCGTGGGTAAAACGCTCAGAAGAAAATGATGTCTTTTCTTTTGAGCATTTCAACAACGATCAAGTTTTGCCAATGTCAATCTAAAAAACATCCTGGCAATAACATCACCTCAAACAACGAACCAATCTCAAGTGATAGAAAAATCTCTATACTTTTTGATAAAAACGTTTTAAACTTTACATTAGAAGCATTTAATTTGAAACAAGCCATTTGTGCTTTTGCTTTATATTATAGTTTGTATATATGTACCGATGTCTTTTCTTTTGAGCATTTCAACAGCGATCAAGTTTTGCCAATGTCAATCTAAAAAACGTCCTGGCAATAACATCACCTCAAACAACAAACCAATCTCAAGTGATAGAAAATTATCTATGCTTTTTGATAAAAACGTTTTAAACTTTATATTAGAAGCATTTAATTTGAAACAAGCCATTTGTGCTTTTGATTTATATTATAGATTGTATATGTACATGTATCTACTAATAAATAAGTAAATACATGGACTTGTGACAGTGCTCTGATAACTTGAACGCTCTGATAATTCGAACACTTTTGCTCAGTCCCGTGAAGTTCGAGTTATCCATGTTTGACTGTAGCCTATATATTTTCAACATTATATAATCATACATATCTCCACTATGAGTTTTTGGTCAATAACTCAGTAAGTCTCTCTCAGGTCTATAAGATGACAAACCCTCGAGGAAGAGTGCTGATAATCAACAACAATGAGTTCCATGATGTTCATGGAGGGACATTTTACAGAGATGGATCAGAGCACGATGTTAAACATCTCCAGGAAATGTTTAGTCAGCTCCATTTTGAAGTTGAAACAAGAGAAAATCTAACTAGCAAGGTATGATATCAAATTAATGTCCTCCATGATTGTTTGTTAATAAGAAAGGAAGCTGTTATTAGGAGGTGGCTACTACTGAATAGTCTTTTGTCGCACAACCTACAAAATGTTGGTAACATCTTTTAGTTAAGAAGGTGAGGGCTTGTGTTTTGTGAGTGTGGTCTATGTTTTTTGTTAACAGTTAAACACTGAGTATGCCTGAGTCAGGGTTGGGGTGATGGCAGAAATTGCGATTGAATTAATCATTTATTAACAGTTTAAGATTACATTAATGATTAAATTAATAATTTATTAACAGTTTAAGATTACATTACTGATTAAATTAATAATTTATTACCAGTTTACGATTGCATTACTGATTAAATTAATAATTTATTTACAGTTTAAGATTACATTAATGATTAAATTAATGATTTATTAACGGTTTAAGATTGCATTACTGATTAAATTAATAATTTACTAACAGTTTAAGATTACATTACTGATTAAATTAATAATTTATTAACAGTTTAAGATTACATTACTGATTAAATTAATAATTTATTAACAGTTTAAGATTACATTACTGATTAAATTAATAATTTATTACCAGTTTAAGATTACATTACTCATTAAATTAATAATTTATGGACAGTTTAGGATTGCATTACTGATTAAATTAATAATTTATTAACAGTTTAAGATTGCATTACTGATTAAATTAATAATTTATTAACGGTTTAAGATTACATTACTGATTAAATTAATAATTTATTACCAGTTTAGGATTACATTACTGATTAAATTAATAATTTATGGACAGTTTAGGATTGCATTACTGATTAAATTAATAATTTATTACCAGTTTAAGATTACATTAATGATTAAATTAATAATTTATTAACAGTTTAAGATTAGATTACTGATTAAATTAATAATTTATTACCAGTTTAGGATTACATTACTGATTAAATTAATAATTTATGGACAGTTTAAGATTACATTACTGATTAAATTAATAATTTATTAACTGTTTAAGATCGCATTAATGATTAAATTAATAATTTATTACCAGTTTAGGATTACATTACTGATTAAATTAATAATTTATGGACAGTTTAAGATTACATTACTGATAAAATTAATAATTTATTACCAGTTTAAGATTACATTAATGATTAAATTAATAACTTATGGACAGTTTAAGATTACATTACTGATTAAATTAATAATTTATTAACAGTTTAAGATTACATTACTGATTAAATTAATAATTTACTAACAGTTTAAGATTACATTATTGATTAAATTAATAATTTATTAACAGTTTAAGATTACATTACTGATTAAATTAATAATTTATTAACAGTTTAAGATTACATTACTGATTAAATTAATAATTTATTAACAGTTTAAGATTACATTACTGATTAAATTAATAATTTATTAACAGTTTAAGATTACATTACTGATTAAATTAATAATTTATTAACAGTTTAAGATTGCATTACTGATTAAATTAATATTTTATTAACAGTTTAAGATTACATTACTGATTAAATTAATAACTTATGGACAGTTTAAGATTACATTACTGATTAAATTAATAATTTATCAGCAGTTTAAGATTACATTACTGATTAAATTAATAATTTATTAACGGTTTAAGATTGCATTACTGATTAAATTAGTCAATTTTGGGTTTGTGAATTTGCGTCAATAATTAAATTAACCAATTATTTTATGTGTAATTTCAATTATGCTTCAAATTACCAAATGAGTTTGAAACTTGATGGCAATAATAAATAAATAAATTAACAACTTAATTTTAGTATAATACTAATGAGGCTTTAAATTAATAAGTTTGTCAAACAAATAATGCATTGGTAATTAAATTTCACACATAGTCAAACTTTTAATTACATAGCCGAATTAGTTTCCAAAATAATTGCAACGATAATTGAATTTTCAATTTGTGTGTAGCTGAAAAAGTATATGCATTAAAATTTACATTTATAAACTTACTTTTTCTTTGATTTAAGTTATGCATTATATTGCAAAATTAGTTTCAATCAGTAGTCTCATTAATAATAGAGTTAGTTAGCCGTAGTTAGTTGAAGCGAAATCAAATTTATTAAGTTTTCAATTTCATTTTGTAAAATATTTTTAACTTTTTTTGTACCACCTAAGGTGGCATACATTTGCTTTATTTTGTGGTCACGGAAATATCAAATATGTCTATATATTTTTTTACATATTTATAGACATATTTGATATATCCGTGTCTACAAAATAAAGCAAATATAAGCCACCTTTGGTAGTACAAACAATGTCAAAAATATTTTACAAAATGAAATTGAAAACTTGATGCATTAATCTCACGACCAAACACGAGCGAAGCGATTGGTTGGGAGATTTATGATAAATATATATGTGCACACAACTCACGAAAATTATTCATTAATGGCCGTCGCAAACCCTTGTACCAAAATCTCATCAACAAATTTAACCATTTTTCAATGGAGTCGTTTAAGTATAATAACGATACAAAACACATATAAACCTATTTAAACATGTTACCAAGGCTTTATTATTTGTAAAAAATTTCCTAAACCTTACCCATCTGATCTGATTATACATAAATTGGCAGATTAATTTGGCCCAAAATCGTTATTAAAACTTGACAAGCCTTATTTTTATCAAAATTAAGACCGGCAAATGAAACGCTGAGCGACAGAGAATAGAACCATTAAGTCTTGCGCATTTCCCGAAAAGAAAACGTCCACATTTCACCAGTCTATAGCATTGTCAAATTGCCGAAGGTTTCTGTAATTAACGTCATCGTTTCTTCTTTGCCGATTTCAAAGTAACAGACATTTTGGACGTTTATGAGTACTTTGGTATTCCAACTGATGTCCAAAGCAGTGAAAGTAAAGGAAATGACGATGATATTTTTTTTAACGATTCTTATGAGATTATTACAATATTTAATTATAAGAATAATTATTCGATTTTATAAGATTTAATTATAAGAACAATTATTCGATTGTATAAGATTTAATTATAAGAATAAGCATTCGAATTTACAAGATCGAAGTATATAGTGACCGATGTTGGGCAATATATTACTGTTATTATTTTTTCTAAATAGTTTTGTTAAATAGATTTTCTAAAAATCTATATAAATATCACAACTTTTTGATATTGTTAGCTATGGCGTTTTGAAATGTAAACATAATTGTGCATTGGTTTTCTATTATTATACTGTACATGTATTACTATATTAATAATATTGGTTATTCTAATAATATCAGTGCATTTTACTTCTAATATTGCATTTTTCCTATTGCGGGGGAAAGATATAAACATATAATATTTGTTTGTTAATAATAATAATAATTTATAATAATGTTTGTTGTACCTAATAACACCCAGTACATTACAGCTACTATTGCAGTTATCCTATTGCACTGCAGTGCCATTTGACTGCTAATATTGCATTTCTCAACCATCAGTCCCCTTTCTTTTTTTCTAATATCACTTTGGTCGTGGGCTGTATGACAGGGGAATTTCTAGTACATAAATAAATATATATACTAGAAATTTTTGCTGTGTATATTTGTTTGTTTATTTTCATCTATAATATAACCACAAAAAATAATATGAGGAGTGTTTCTAACAGTATAAAAAGACAAGAGAAATAGAAAAAAAATGTCACTTCAGGGAAGGTGATGATGAGGTCCCTGTGCTCAATAGCAAGGCTAATCAAGGCGCGGAACCTGAAAGTAGAGTCAGCAGAAGTATGTCTAGTTGGTTTAGTCGTCTGGTTGTCTGAAGTAGCGCTTCAGTTCATTTTTGAAAGAATTAGCATTTATGTCACTTGTGAATATTATTATATATATATTGCTTAGTATATATATTGCTTAGTATATATATAAATATATATATACATGTATATATATACCATGAAACCTTTAATTGAATGCCATAACGCTCTATTTTTCAACAAACGGCTCGTCAGAATTTTCGGAAGATAAATTTAGCCCTAATATGGGCGAAA
The DNA here is from genome assembly GCF_963576615.1 of Watersipora subatra. NCBI lineage: Eukaryota > Metazoa > Bryozoa > Gymnolaemata > Cheilostomatida > Watersiporidae > Watersipora > Watersipora subatra. The sequence continues at coordinate 20,446,360 of NC_088717.1, forward strand.
CGAATGACACTTATATTTGGCTCTCTTTTTCCAGTGGAGTAATATTAAATCTTATGGATGCAATAAATCTGCTAACTTACCTCTAACTTGTCAAAGATATCTTAATAAATTTGCATCAAGAAACCGAGAAATATCTCTACCAGTTGATATCTATTGCTTGCAATTGACCAGCGATGATATTATACATGTATTTAGCCTGTATCCTTCTTTGCAGTTTGACATTTTCAGTTTTTGTTACATTCTATATTTGAAGACATATAGGTATAATAAAAATATCTATAATTAACTTGCTATGCTGAATAAAATCTCATTGCAGTCACTGATATGTTTGCTACAGCTTGCAGCCAAAACTAGCTTTTCATGTGCAATAGAAGTGGAGTTATGAGCATCGATCCGTTGTAAGCCGTGTTAAGATAGCCGCAAGAATGCTGTTGAATAACATGCATTAAATCTGCATATTTATGAGTTATACAACAATAATCTATCAAATGATGAAATATATATTCATGAACAAGTGACATAAACGAACCATACTTATATTACATGCAGAAACAAATATTAACGTTTTTAAAACAATACTTCCATAGCTTGTGCGAAATGCAACGCGTAAAAAGTTTTGCTCTGCCAAAACATTGTTGGGATGCTAATATCAATTAGTTCAGCAGTGCATAAAGAGAGTTGAGGTCAGAAGACATTGTAAAGAAGGTTCTAAACAACTAAAAGATGTTCGTTCCATCGAAAGTAACAATCAGAACGCAACTATCCGAGCAAACGATGAAAATATTTTTAAATCATTAATTTCTGTTTCTGCTTGTAATATAAGTATGGTTAGTTTATGTCACTTGTTCATGAATATATATTTGTAGCTTTTGATTGATTATCATTATATATTTCGTAAATTGACAGGTGTATAGCATATTATTTGATAGCAACATTGCGGTAATCTGAACTCACCTTGCAATGGATTAAAGCGTGTAACTTCTGTCCTATTGTACATAAAAAGCAAGTTTCAGCTACAAACTGTAATGACACACCAATGAGTGCAATGACCTTTTGTGTAACCTTGTTAAATATAGATATGAAATGAAACTACAGTGGTGATACAAATTATGGAACCGCCTCTAATTTTCGTTACATAGCAATGAATTCTGAGTTGTGTTTGTTTGTTCTACAATCAAAATTTTACACAACTATAAAAAATTATATATCATTTGAATCGTCACAATGTTGGCTTTTTGATAAACCTAAATTAAAACCACATTGCATTTTCTATAACACTTTTATTAGAGGTTTACTGAAAGCTGTCAAAGAGTTACTGTACAGTTGTCATTTCTATTAAATAGTGTCTGACCAAAAGTCATAAAATAACATATTTATTTTCTTTGAAATGGTTTTTATTGTGAATTATTTTAAAGAAAAGGTATAGTAGCCTTGAAAAAAGCTGTTTTGGTCCGTAAAATGATCAATACTTGGTTGGCCAGCCTTTGTTGTCAATCACTGCTCGGCAGGGCCTGGGCATACTATCTGTCAACGTCTGATCAGAAGCTCTTCAGGTGTAACTATTCGATTCCAGGATTGCAAAATAAGCTCCATCAATCCTCTTTTATTTCTTGGTTTGTCTTTAGTTACGATATTGCCTACTCTGCTCCACAAATTTTCAATTGGGTTAAGGTCTGAGTGACTGCCAAGGCCAAGTCAGAGTGTTAACGTTATTGTCAGCACGTTATTTATTAACCACTTCTTTACTCTTCTGGCTGTGTGGCATGGAGCATTATCTTGCTGAAGCAGCCACTCTCTATCAAACAGACTTCTAGCAGATAGTATCATCACACTTTGTAGTACTCCACAATATTTTTCTGCATTCATCATACCATCAACAAAATGTAATCTACCAGAACCAGCAGCCTACAAACAACCCAACACCATTACTGAGGTGGGATGCTTTATCGTAGGTAAAATACATTCTGGTTTAAACTCTTCACCAGGTCTCCTTCTTACATAATTGTTGCCAGAGTGATTTTGAATAGTAAATGTGCTCTCATCGCTGAATAATACTGCTCTCCAGTCTTCTGGTGACCAATTCACATGATCTTTTGCCCATTGTAGACAAGCCTTTTTTTGCTGAGATGATGACAAAGGTTTTCTACGAGCTTTACAGCCTCGTAAGCCATTATTTCTTAATGATTTGCAAACAGTTGATGGTGCTAACTCTGTACCTATGGATTCTTTTAACTCACTGGCTAGCAGAGGACTGGTTGGATGTCTATCAACCAAGGAAATTCTTACTAGGCGTCTGGTCACTCGATCTGTTGCTAGCTTTTTCCTTCCCCTACCAGCCATTTCTTCAACTTGACCAGTTTCCTTCCATCTGCAGATTGTTGTAAATACACTTTTCTTAGAGCAATATTCCTCCTTTGCGATCTTCCTTGCTGATGAAGGTGAATTATTGCAGCACGCATTTCTTTCGTGAGATGGTGAGGCATGATGATGAAGTTATTAGAATGACATTTACTGAGAGCAGGACTTTTCAATACTACTTGGGTTACATTGAGTAATGCACAACGTCTCACTCAATGCAATTGTTGTCTTAAATGATTGTTCAACTGAGCAGATCAAAGAATTTGGAAATTCTAGACATCATTCACCAGACTACTATTTTTGAAAAAAATGACTTGTTATGAGACACCCTGACTAGTTGCACTTTCAACAGCACTAGCGATGAAATTATGTTTGGATGCAGAAAAAAATTAAACAATGCGACAGCTGATAAAATTCCCTTTCCAATGATATATAACTTTTTATATGTGGACTGAATATAACTAATATGAGAGCCATTATAGCGCATTGTTTACTAAAACTCAAAGGCGGTTCCATAATTTGTATCACCACTGTATGTCTTCAAATTTAGAATGAAATAACAATTGATAGCTACAACAAATTGCAAAGCATGAATATAGGCTGTAATACCATAGCAGCTTAATTACAAGCAATAAATATCAACTTGTTTATTCCTGTGTCCGTGTTGCCAATGCATAATTTGAATATTTGAAAGTCAGAGGCATTGCTAAACAAGTTGCTGGAAAACATTTGTCACTTATTATGCTACACATTTGCTCAAGATTTAACATAGTTTATAAACAGTGGCAGGTAATGTAGTTGCCATTGGCTGAGTTTCTTTACCCAATAAATAGGAGTAACTTAAGCTAGTCTAAATCTGTACATCTATATATATTTCTCAAAGTCCGTCTGTCATTTGTTTTTGGAATGTCCAGCTATAGCTATTAAAATCTTGATAATAGAATTCCACGTTTTGATGGATTTGAACTTGTTAGCAATATAACGAAGATATTGCTGCGCAGCACCAAGCTGCTACGATGACACAAACCTCCCCTTTGTCACCAGCCTTCACCACCACAGCGATACACAGCAGAACGCTGTCTACAATCTCACGGCAGTCCCTACTGCCGATCAATAGGCTAACCAATCAGCAACCTCGCTGCTTACCAATGGACTCTCAAGTCCGATCTCCACAGCGCAAATTGCTTGTCAGTAGAAGCACGGCAACACAGATGATCAGCTCACTTGCTCTCCACTGAGCCTTCAGCCAAGCATCTGTTTAACGCCTGCTTATATAGCGAGACCTGTTAGCCCCCTCCCCCCCCTCCCTTATGGAAGTGTTGTGTGGCCACAGTGTTGTTGGCTTTTTCAATTTTTATTTTATTCTAAATTTGAAGACGTATTTTTATTTTATATCTATATTTAACATTGTTGAGTAAAGGCTCATTGCACTCATTGATATGATTGCTACAGTTTGCACCCAAAACTAGCTTTTTATGTACAATAGAAGTGTAGTTATGAACATCGATCCATTGTAAGTTGTGTTAAGATACCCGCAAGGATGCTATTAAATAACACGCTATAAATTTGCATATTTATAAACTAGAAATTCCACTGTCATACAGCCCACGACTAAAGAGATGGCCAGAGATACTGGCAAAAAAATAAAGGGTACTGATGGTTGAGAAATGCAACATTAGCAATCAAATGGCTCTGCAGTGCAATAGCATAACTGCAATGGTAGCTGTAATGTACTGGGTGTGGGTGTTATTATATACAACAATAAGCAATAATGAATGGAAAAGATGTTTATATTTTCCCCCTGCAATAGGAGAAATGCAATATTGGCCAATATTAAAAGTAAAATGCACTGTTATTCTTAGAATAATCAATTTTATTAATATAGTAATAATAGAAAAAACAATACACAATTTTGATTACATTTCAAAACGTAATAGGTAGCAATATCGAGAAGTGGTATTTATATAGGCTTTTAGAAAATTTATTTAAAAAGTGTTTGGTCATGACAAACAACAACAATGAAAGGAAAATATTACACGTTTATATCTCTCCCTTGCAATAGGAGAAATGCAATGTTGGCCAATATTATAAGTAAAATGCACTGATATTATTAAAATAACCAATATTGTTAATATAGTAATACAGCAATAATAGAAAACCTATGAGCGTTCATGCGTCTCGAAGATTTCTGCAAACTGCAGCAAAATAAAAGCTGTTATTAAAGTGTTATAAAGCTGTAGGCCTAATTTACTGTAATGTATGTAATTTAACAACAATAAAGAAATATGTTTATTATAACTCTGAAATGCAAAATTAGAAGTAAAATGGCAAGCTACTGTGTACTATACACAATTTGAAAGTTGGTTGCGTTGAATGTGGAATGGTTTTGATAAGCGATCTTTAACAGAAAGCGAATAAGAGTATTCACGCGTATAAAACTGTAGCAAAATAAAAAATGTTCTCGTCATGAAGGGGCGTTGTAGTTCGGCCCTAGCTTGTACATAAGTTGTAAAGAATTTCGGTTAACATTTCAAATAATGAAACCTTCGGTGATTGGACAAAAAACACAGGCTGATAAACTGTGTACCACAATTTCGTACCTGTAAATCGGTCTACGCCTCAAACGGTCTACGTTTATTACAGAAACCTTCGAATAAATTCGATTACAAGTGAGAAATGCCATAGACTGATGAAATGAGCATGGTTTTATCGTGAAATGCGCACTGCTAAATAGTTCTACAATCGGTTGCACGGCTTTATTGGCGTTTCAATTTTCGGTCTTAACTTTTATTAAACCGAGCTTTTCAAGCTTTTTGTGACAATTTACGTTCAAATTAATCTGTCTATTTGTGTATAATCCGATCAGATGGGTAAGTTTTAAGATATTATCGTTGGTTTACAAAGACTTGGTAACATATTTAAATAGGTTTAAATGTGTTTTGTATCGTTATTATACTTTAACGACTTTAAATTCCGATGCTTAAATTTTTTGATGAAATTTCTTGACGAGGGTTCGTCTCATTGTTGATGAATAATTTTCGTAAGTTGTGTGCGCATGCATTTATCATAAAACTCCCACACTTCCGCTCCGCTCGTGTGGTCATGGGATTATAAAATAATAATTTATCAAGTAACACAAACATATACATGTATTCATGAACAAGTGACATAAATGAACCATACTTATATTACACACAGAAACAAAAATTAGCGTTTGTTAGACAGAACCCTTTTTTTCATCGTTCGCTCGGATAGCTGCGTTCTGATTGTTGCTTTTGATGGAACGAACATCTTCTAGTGGTCCAATACCTTCAAAAATATCTTCTGGTCTCAACTCTTCTTCTGAACTGCTGAACTAGTTGATATTAGCGATCAAACAATTTTTGGCAGAGTAAAACTTTCATGCGCTGCATTTAGCACCAATGCAGCACGTAAAAGCTTGGTTGCTAACGTAACCTTTGGTCCAAAATTTGCAAACCAGCTTTTTTATGCATGACCTTTGAAGTATGAAGACCGCGTTAAACAAGAAACCATTATTAGACTGAGACTAATTATTTCTATAGCGTTTCTTTGACAGTTCATCTTCCATCGTAAATTCAAGCCGGTTTCTTTTGTATACGTAAGCTACTTCGAAGTAGAAAGACCGCGTTAGACAGAGAGTTACTACTAGCCTGAGGCCACTGTTGATTATTTCTATGGTGTTGCTTTCAGAGTTTTAACGAAAAAAATGATAAGCTTTGGAATTGGACAACGAGAGAATTAATTGTTATTGATATAAACGATTTATTAATAATACAATTTTGTGGACACTTTTCTTCTGATCAGTTAATATTTTGGGCTTGTAAAGATCAAATAATGTTAAAGTGATGGTCAACTGGAGGTGGCGTTCAATTGGAGAGTGGAGGTCTATTTTTCAACCCTTCCCCCAACGTGGCCGTCGATTGGAGGTGGTGTTTAATTAGGTGTTCTACAGTAAATGTATAGGATTGTTATTTATGTGGGTTAGTTTTTGCTCAACTTTTGAATTAGGTTACCAAATATTCTTCAAAGCATATCAATCACATAAGTACTGTTTCAGCTCATTCAGGTTGTTCAACATCTTGGCTTTCAAATGAGCCATTGTTTGACAGGGTGAGACAGACATGATTGGTTGGTGTTTATAGGATTTCCCTAGAGCTCTACCGCAGAAATGTTTAATGGTATAGGCTCGGAAATTGTGACATCACAATTTTCATATTCGGTGTTGTGTGCTCTTACCGCTTATTTTTATCGCTTACTGCTTGTATTTATCAACTACAATAACGACGCTAGTGGCAGGCGAAGGTAGGACAACTCCAGAGAACCAATGAAGCTGACAAAGGAATCAGTCTCATTAGCTCTCCGTGTACATATCATTTTTAAAATAAATAACTCAAATTCCAAGCACCATACTATATTTTTCCGATGATATTAGGTACTAGCCCTCTCTTTTTATTGTGATGTTGAGGGGCACGACTGAGGCTAATTACTTTCAAGCATTGCGTGATCTCGCAAGTGCAATCTACATATAGTCCTATAGGACTATATGTAGATTGCATATATATATAGGGCCACGCCACTCCAGGTCACAATTTGATCGATGTGATTTCATTACCTTTACCACCATGGGTAGTTAACAACCAGTTATGTCGTTAGTAGCCATTTCTGTTTTTGTTTAATTTTGTTGTAGAACTCAATTGAATTAAATCAATCGTTGGAGTTGACTGACTGCACTCTGGGATTGTTCAAAATAGTGAAGCCTACTGTAAATAACTTAATCTGTCTATAAGCTAGTATCATACACAAAGTGATTACTTTAACTGTCCAATACACCTGTTTTCTATTTTCCATATACTATAATTTATTCGAATATAATACAGTATTAATTTTTATAGTTTTTTCTTTTTGATATTTGTTTACTAATTAGTTAGTAATCAAGTTATTAATCATTTCTTTATGGGACAAACAAAGCCATCATATAAAACGATGTGATAACAATTACTATAAATGTTTAAAACGAACGAAAGGATGAAAAAAGCAAACTCTAACAATCACCTGGAATCTATTAACCTAGAACATGTGTTGGTATTGGTCAGGCGTTAGCACGAACCCCGGGCATTGTTGATTATCTAGAATCCTAGTTTATTATTAGCGCTCACTGGGTTTAAGAGCACCGATTGTCACAGAAAATCGCAGCCTCAATGGCAGCAAAAGGGATCGACGACCTAAGGCTAAATGATAATTATGACATCACATTGTGGGAACCACAACCAAGTGTTTTTTATTGCAGGAAATACTTTTGAGACCCTGTTTTTCATAGTTCTATTATTCTTTGTGTATTGAATATAACCTCGTTCGAAAGCCAAGGCTCTGATTTATTGAACTATATAATAAAAGCACTTATGTAATTTATCTGCTTTAAAAACATTAAATTATGCCTTGAGTTAACAAATTAATTTGTATTAGCCACGCTAATAATCAAATTAATGAAATAAACAGCGATTAAATTAAACTGCATTTTTTACCAATTTAGTCTGTCAAATTAGCGCATTATTAATTGAATTATTGAATTGATTTTTTAAAAATCTACTCACTAAATTATCAGATAAGCTTTAGAGTAAACTGTATTAATAGTTTAAACTATAAATTATTTGCAGAAAAACTTCATTCCTCATCCAATTATGAATTGATATACCCAAATATTTTGCATTGAATTAAAATTTTATTAAGCAATTTCAGGAGTAATTTTCGATGAAACAATTATTGATGTATATTATTTATTGACCAAAAGCTGAACAGTAGAAGTCCTCTAAGAGCTTGAACTCTAAAAAAGTCTCTGCACAAAAGAGTATAGATTCTAATCTAAGGGCTTAATTCTTCACTTCAACAGTTTTCGTGAAATTTAAACCATGTTTTTATTCATATTTAGGTAATTAAAGAATAGAAAAAGTATGATATTATTATGCTTTATTATTTATCTTGAGGTGTTGACTGATGTTCTAAAAAAAGAATCATGGAGATTGACCCACCAGAAGCTGAGATATAGCCAGCCAAACAAAGGTCTACCAATCACTATGTTTCCATGATGCGCAGTGCTTCGGAGTTGCGCTATCTCCGAATCATGGAAACGGCGTCTTCGCACTGAAATCACTGCGCACTGATCAGTGCGAAGCCAATGCAAATTCGCAGCAAGGAAACAGCGACTGCGCAGTGGCTGCGCATAGCTCTCATGCCGTGGAGACGGATTCTTCGAGGGCCGTAAACTAGTACAAAGGTTGTCCTGCTAATCTTGTTTTTTACTATTCTTCCGATCTTCTTTTACCTAAATTTAAATATGGTCTGCATTCACGAGGATGATGAGGTGATTACTTTCCTGGACTTTGTTATCGATGCCAACACTTTTAGAAAAATAGGTGGCAAGTCCTAAATTAACGTTTAAATAATATATTACTTAAAATACTTATTAAAAATATATTACTATGTAAAAATTGTGTTAAGGTTTGTAAAACCTTGTGAATGTGTATTGTAAAAAAAGTATAATGACGACAGAATCATAAAAAGACCGTTTATGACATTCGGTATCCGTGATCGATTCTATTTCTCCATCAGGCGATTCGATTTATACAATTTCTCTTCTCTGGCTAATTTGCGGTATTTGCTGAAAACCACTGCGCAGCATGGAAACGTACAATCCCCTCGACTTCGGAGGGGGCTGCTTCGCAGTACTGCGCACCATGGAAACATAGTGTATGTTTGGCTCGAATGTTTACAGCTAAGCAGGGGAGAAGTCATCTTGGAGCTTGAAATCTAGACAGCTCCCTGCTAAAAGAGAGTAGATTCTAATCTACGGGCTTAATTCTTCACTTCAACAGTTTTCAAAAGATTTAAAAGCAGTTTTTATTTATATTTAGTTAATTAAGAATATTTCATAGTTTTATGGAAATCCAGAGAGACAGACATGTAGGAAAATGAGACATGCATTAGATGTTTTTGAAAGGTTACATGTTGTCTGCTTATTCTGGTGCAGGACATGTTAGAAGCAGTGGAGTCAGTCACCCAAGACAGGAGAATGGAAGATTATGGCATGTTTGCTTTGGTGATTTTGAGTCACGGACAGGAGAATGACCAGATAAGTGGAAGTTTTTTCAATTTGATCAAACTCGATGATGTTTACTTTCTGTTATCTCCCCAGAGGTTCAGACATATGGCTGGGAAACCCAAGATGGTGATTGTTCAAGCGTGTGCTGGACGTAAGACTTCTATATAAACAAAATAAAAACACAAAGTTTAAATAATTAATCTATTGAAACCAAATAACGTACTAGATGCATTTCAGACAGTAGAGAATGATTTACCACTACATATTTGTTTGCAGTCCTAAAAGATTTTGGAGAACAGCATGACAATCGATTGGGAGCCGTATCGCAAGTAATTGATGCACAACACCCTGGACCTTTCCAACGAGTGAATTTTACAGAATCACGAACTGTACCATCCAGAGATCCCCCAACACCAGATTTAACAATCAAACATCTCAGCATGGATGATCTGATTGTGATCAAGGCTAGCTTTAACAGTAAGCTAGAGATTCTGTTAAGGGCTGAGATATACAAGTTATGCACTAAGTAGACAGGAAAATGAATGAGTAATGACAAAACAGATGGATAAGAATTATAAAAGAATGAGTGAATAATTAAATAACTATATGGATGAGTAAATTAGACTTTCCTGAAATGCACTATTAATGCCATTCTGAGCTAATACAGAGTCTAAACTATATATAAAGTACATAAGAGATAACATGTATCTTGTACAACTGAGTATTACTGCTTGACTGATAATCTTGTTTATTTTCATGAGAGAATGTATCTTTCATCAAATACTTTCAGTGTATGCGTCCATGAGAGATGCAAAAGGTGATCAAGGTTCATTCCTTATTAGTAATCTGGTTTATGGACTCTACAAGCATTCTCATGATACTGATGTTGAGTCTCTTTTCAAATTAGTGAGTCCATTTATCTTACATTTATATTCATTGTACCTGTATGACATTTAGTAAGATCATACATTTTTTTTATTCATTTTAGCTTCTCTGGTATACTTAAGCATTGTGCAGTTAATGTTTAACTTATTAAACTAAATATTTATTAAACAATAATATTTTTTAAACTAGAGCTAATAAACCTAATTAATGTTGATTGAAGGTATTTAAACTATAATAGTAAACTAATTATTTAAAGTTTTTACGCAGTACTTAAAAATGTACTATTTATAGGTATATTCTGCTGCTAGGTAAACTAAAAACTAGTAAAACATGGATTAACTTGTGTTGTTGTGAGAGAGTTTAGATTGGCTATTGATAAAAATGATAGAATATAATGTTACTACGAGAGTCATGAGATTACTTAGTAGAATTTGTGCTGCTGGAAAAACTCTCACAACTACAAAAAGTCTATAGTGGTAGACTAGCCTTAAACATTCGCTTCTAGTGCTGTGAGTTCAAGAGGTCACTCATAACAGGCTTGATATCAACAAATAGTATTTATATTTGTATGATTATTTTACAATGGAGAGGTAAAAAGCCATTATTCATTCAAGCATTAAGTCATCATGGTCACCCTCAAGTAATTAATCATTGAGCTGACATTTACCATTATTCCATGGACTACTTGGGGTGTGATGCATTGATAGGCCCAACTCAGCATACTATGGTTTACCTTAGGTTGTTGGTAATAAGAACATTTTTGAAAAATTGTACCATGTATAACTTTTGATTACATTAAATACGTAATAAGACCAAATTTCATTGGAGAAATATTGTGTAGATACACAGGGGGTTAGTCTGTAGCTGAAACAGCATCGAATGACCACAAACTTATATGTACTATTTGTGCTTAAAGTTTACTGCTGCCGATGTGTTGTGATTGGCTCACTGACCGTCAGCCGGTAAATTTTAAAATTAAATCCAAAACACTATCTAAGAAGGGATTCACCTTAAAATTAGCTTACAGTTACTCTATAATAATATAAAACAGTCAAAAATAACAATCATTTGGAAAATGAAATTTCCAAAGTTAATACTAAAATATTAAATTCGTATTAAAAGCTATATAATAGAAATTTGAGTATATGAATGTTGCGATCTAAAGATTGTGCACAAGCTCTTTAGTACAAGTTCTTTAGTATAAGTTCTCAAGTACAATTCTGCACAAGCTGTGCAGTCATTGCAGAGCAAATGCTAATTTTAACATTCACCAATCCCTCTTGACCTCCAGTATGCTTGGACTATATTTTACAATTCACAGACAATTGTATTTAATGTATCAATTTTTGCTTTATCTTCCAATGAAACGAGGCTCCGGTAAAGAAAATATTGTTTCACCCGAACATTTTTTTGTAGGTTCAAGAAAATGTTAGGAACCAAACAAAAGATTTAGCTAGGAAGTTTCCGAAAAGCTGTTATGGCCAATTGCCTTTTGTCTTCAGCACACTGACAAAGCTGAGAAAACTTTACCTGTTTCCTGGATACCATGGAGAGGCATGAGTATTTTTAACTTTTCAAACTGCTGCCTATTAGTTGCTGCCAGTGTCACGCAACACACTGTTTCCTCACTTCGTCTATGCATATCACTTATTTGCCTGCATGTAATCACTAGCGGATGCCCCGATTTTAAATTCACCAGCCGATTCAAATACCGATCCGATATACCGATTCTTATTGAAAAGTAATCCGATTCAGATCTCGATTCAGATCTTTTGTGTTGCATAGATAGTTGTTCATTTTATTATGCAAATACAAACATAATGTAATGCAAATAAAATATAAATATTAATGTATTCATTTGTTTGTAATAATGAAAGAAAATATACATGTATATACCTATTCACATACTGACATACTGTGCATGTAGTAACAAAACAGTCCGTGTCTTTTGTAATTTGTAAATGAAGGTAATTACTGTTAGTCGTACAGTTCTCTTTGTGATAACGAAGTCTCTCTTCTATTGTTGGATGAACTGCTGCGCCTGTACAAGTTTAGAGCAAATCAGCGTTTGTTTTAATTACCGTTAGTGATTCAATTCTCTCAGTAAGACGTCTCTTTTTTCCATCACTATTAATGGCGTACTGAAGGGGGCTCACTTGCCACAGGTGATGGAGGACAGGCTTAATACCGATAAGCCACTTGGGTTACCGTTTTTTGTACAATACAGACGATACATTGTATCGTCAGGATCAAGAAAGTGATAGATAACTTTATGCGTCGACTGTCTAAACTACTTTCGCAATGATAGTAAATAGAAATATTTCACTGCGTTCTTGTTTCCCATCTTTGTTGTCTTGTTCGTGATTGGGTGCAATAAATCTTATCGCTGTAATTGGGAAATACCACACTTTTTGATTACGTTCTACCTAAAAAGTTTCCTTCGCTGTGTTGATCAGGCTATAGACATGAAATAGATTGTGTGGCAGGCACGAATATCATTAAGTGAAAGTAAGACGCTTACAGCTGATGATTTTTTATTAGTGTAGCAAGCTAAGATACGATTTTCTGCTAATAATAGTTGATCTGTAAAAAGTATCGGAAGGTTCAGATTTTTTAAGAAAAGATCGGCCGATACCGATTCAGACACTTGACTCCCATATCAGCACTGATTCCGATTCCAAAATCGGGGTGACTCTAGTAATCACCACACATCCATGAATTTGGTTGTTACTCTAGTTCAGGGGTCACCAAACCTTCTACTATGGGCCTGATAACAAATTCCAAGTGAGACTCTTTGGCGATTCGCTGTCATACAGTACTACGGTCTTGACAGTGAATTGTCAGTACTGCTAGGTCAGCATTCAGAGCATAGTCTCAGAATTTAGACTGTGGTCTCATTTATGCAGGAGAGGGATGGTATACAGCTAAATAATTGCTTCAGAAAGCACTAAGTAATGAGGTTTTGGACAGAGGCAAATCATGTCTGCTTCTGGGGTAGATATCTGGAAGTTTCTATTATTTTGATAGACTGTTGGGATAGGGAAAAGGACCCACAGATATTGATCTGTGATGTCGTCAGTTTTGGTTTGATTTTGAGACTCTGGGTAAGAGTTGGTTGCAAACTCATATTCACCCAGTCGGGAGAGTTGAAATATGTGTGAGTGGAAACTCATATTCACCCAGTCAGGGGTGTTGAAATATGTGCGAGTGGAAACTCATATTCACCCAGTCGGGAGAGTTGAAATATGTGCGAGTGGAAACTCATATTCACCCAGTCGGGAGAGTTGAAATATGTGCGAGTGGAAACTCATATTCACCCAGTCAGGAGAGTTGAAATATGTGCGAGTGGAAACTCATATTCACCCAGTCAGGAGAGTTGAAATATGTGCGAGTGGAAACTCATATTCACCCAGTCAGGAGAGTTGAAATATGTGCGAGTGGAAACTCATATTCACCCAGTCAGGAGAGTTGAAATATGTGCGAGTGGAAACTCATATTTACCCAGTCAGGAGAGTTGAAATATGTGCGAGTGGAAACTCATATTCACCCAGTCGGGAGAGTTGAAATATGTGCGAGTGGAAACTCATATTCACCCAGTCAGGAGAGTTGAAATATGTGCGAGTGGAAACTCATATTTACCCAGTCAGGAGAGTTGAAATATGTGCGAGTGGAAACTCATATTCACCCAGTCAGGAGAGTTGAAATATGTGCGAGTGGAAAGTAAATTTTGGAAAGATTAAAATTTGAAAATATTAAGTGTGTTTTATCCCTTATATGTAACTGACTAAAGTGTGTTTTATCTATATGTTTCAAGTTTTAATATAAAACATACGGAAACATAGAAAATGGGTAGTGCAAAAGGCCTATGCAATAATTCTCGTTGTATGTAACTCACTAAAATTGCCATTTTAGATTTAAAGTTTTCTTATGATAACAATGTTGCTTGCAATATTTTATGTATTACGCAATATTCTTATTCGATTAGCAAGTCTTACAATAATCTACAATAAATCTGTATTTATATGCTTTAGCGTGTTGCTGAGATGCAAGCAAGCACCTTCCCCATGCCTGTATTCTTCTCTAGCACAAAACACCTGTTTGTTATTATGTATCTTATGTCCCACATCCTACAGGCAAGCTTAATAAGATTGACTCGCGTCACACGCCTCTGCCTTCCTGCTGCTATGCTGACACCTGCTGACACCTCGTTGCAACACACTCATACACGTGCACACGCCTTACCACTGTTGATTGCTGTCTCACGTGCTATCGTCAGTGCACTTTTAACTGCCCGTATTTGTTTAGCTCGCTTTAATGAAATTGCTATGGGCTGATTCACCGTTTCCTTGTGTACCATACAGTGCTTGGAGCAAAGGTGATCCTACATACATACTGTATGTGTCTTTTATTACCAGTTGCAAGCTGTGAATGATGATGGCAAATCAAACTGGAGTCAAGTTGTGAAATACAAGACTCGGGCTGACGTACCTGCCGCTCCCACCCAACTCTCTGCAAAGGGAAAGATTCTTGGCAGTTCATTCAGGCTTTTCTGGGGTAAGAGGGTAGCTCAGAGGGTTATCATTCCCTTGATACTGGCGAGTGTATGCATCGCATACTCCTGTATATTCACATATACAGGTTCATAGTTTTATGTCTATAAAGTCTGTATTACTTTGTAAACTTTTTGTAACGTATCACGTAGTTTGATTATATGATAATAATATTGATCTGTTGATCTGTTGATCCCAGAAGGCAATAGTTATTTGGATTAGCTTACAGTATGAACAATTATTTTTTATGCTAATAATAGTAAATAATTATTACCTTTTTTATCGAAGCTTAAACGTCTTTAGGAATATACTTTCATCAATAAAAGACACCAATAGAAATAAAATGAGACTATAAAGGAAGCAGTACAAACTAAAAAGTCGTATTTTTTTGCAAATCTGGAAACGTTTTTATCAGATTTTATGCGATTAATTGGCATGACTTAGCCTCGGTTTATTTATTACGTAGTTCGATCCGAGTTGTTGCTTTACCCCACCTTTATTGAAATTGAACTGTTGTCAGTTATTGTGGATCCAACCTTATATTACCAGTTATATTACCTTATATTACAAGTCGGCTTATGGTACAGCATTTTGCTACCTTGACCCCTGCTGCTAGTCTAAGCGGGTTTTGGGTCTCTTCATCTGTCCAGTTGTATATTCATTCTTTGCCTTCGACATGAAAAGTTTTTTTCTCGAGTTGCTAAAAATTTATATTTTGCATGACTCACAGGAATTTATTATATAACAATTTATGACTTTTAAATCTTTTAAATATGACCCATAAGTTTATTTACATTCTATCTGTGTCCTGCCTTCTTCCATTTAAAAATTATTCTTCTTTTTTATGCCTTAATTTCATTGCAGAGGCGCCACGAGAAGACGGGGGCTCGGAGGTGCAGTCCTTCTTGGCTCAGTTAGACGAGGGCAAAGGCTATCAGTCAGTCTATGATGGGTTGTCTTGCGAGTGTTCCTGTAGTAATCTCCTTCCCGGGCACAAATATAAGGCTAGAGTGGCTGCTCGCAATAGCATCGGCTTTAGCAGATGGTCTGAAACTACGCAAGTGACGACTAAGGCTATACTACCGGGTCCATGCGTCAAACCTCACCTTTTGGGAAAAGCCAAAGCTCATACCCTGGTGCTTAAGTGGGGTAGGTCATTGCATGTTCCCACTTTAACTGCTCACTTTGGTCGCTACGATCTGTTTGAGTCATCTGCCCGACCATTCTTGGATCACTGCTTATAGGTGTCTAGAATATCTAGATTCTAGAACGCGGGCACCTGCCTGTCATGCCACACTATCTAGTCGTAGATAGTTACTTGCTCCGAGTGTCTTTGACAGAGCACTCATTCGTCTTGCCAGGCTAGACTCATCGCAGACATGGCTAATAGTAATGCATTGTACCCGGCTACTGCCTGCTATTTCCTCCCGAACTTTATTGAGCAAAGGGGCGTAATTTCTCCTATTGTAAATGCACCTTTTCAAGTTAATTACTTATTGTTGCGAGACCTGGGACACCTGGCTTGAATTAGCTCATAATTTTTTGTGAGCTTCTGTTGTGGAGAGTATTCAGTCTTGCACTCAGTTAACAAGCTCACCGTTGCAAACCGCTTCAAGCACTCAACCCATTTTCATCCTCACCAAAAGCAGATAAATTATCAACATTTTTGCAATGGATTTCTTGCTGCTCTTTATGCATTCGCCTCTTGCGTAAGCTTTGACACTTGAGGTTATGTAATCTTAGCTAGGCTTATCATTCACCAGCATTCACCCTGTGATAACGCACGCTGTAAGTGGCTTGAGATGCCTGCCTGTTTGTTGTACGACAGCTAAAACTGGTGCTTGTCTGCTGTAGCCTCTCCAGAGCACACGGGTGGTTCCAGCATCCGGCACTACGTTGTGCAATTGGTTATGATGGACAACACTACTAAGGAGGTGTACAGGGGTCATGCCACAGAGTGTACAGTTGCTGGTCTTTCCCCTGGAAGGATTTACCTACTCCAGGTCCTTTATGCTATGATACTATATCCTTTCTGCTACATTTGCATCTAGATGTGTGGTTCTTTACCATACATTCATTTTTTCATGCATTTACATTTTACTTGATGGCTAATGCTTAGTCATCAACTTATAATTAAACAAACAGATTTAGTGATAGTTAAACCCTTCTCATTTTATTTGCCTATAACATATCACTTCAGTACTTATAACATGTCTATAACATATCGCTCGGGTACCTAAGACATGTCTAAAATGTAGCACTTGGTTACCTATAACATGTCTATAATGTATAATTTGGGTACCTATAACATATCTATAACATATCAATGGGGTACCTATAACATGTTTACAACATGTTTATAACATATCAATGGGGTACCACATACGTAACTAGTCTACTGTGATTTAATGTCATGCTCGGTGTCTATCTCCATGACTTACTGTTTTGCTGGTAAGTTACAGAGATAGACAGCTGTTTGTTTTGCTTTGTTGGTAGTGAACTAGTTTGTAGTAATGATTTAGTTCTACCCTGATTTCCAAACTCAATTAACAAAACAGAGATATGCTGACAACAGAGATATGCTGACAACAGATAGGCGTAACTCAAACTTTTAATTCACGAATAACTGTAGAAAGTGTTTGTCATTTCATCTTGTCATGATATAAGTGGAGTATACTTGTTACATTTGTGGTTCCAGTTCATTCGAGCATTCGTTTAGGTATTTTGGTAGTGTCTGCCTTTTGTATCCAGCAATCGAATAAAAATGGCCTAGAAATCCATGCTTGAGGTTCGAGCTGTTAGTGTCAACTGCAGCAGTCTTTGGTTTTGCAGATACTTATGCTATACTCTATGATCCTGCTTCAGTCTACCTACTTACCTATTATATCACATGACTTGCAACCTCATGCTGATTTACTGCAGGTGCGAGCAGCGAATGAAGTCGGTGAAGGCGACTGGAGTGAACCTCTGGAAGTGATATCTGGTGCAGGCAGTCCAGAACCACCCATGGCGCCAGTCTGTCATCCAAAGTCAGCGCACAGCATGCTCATATCTTGGAAAACCCCCTGCAATAATGGTGCTGAGATCTCAGAATACAGGCTCGAGTGTATGCAGCCTCATGTCCAGGATTATACATGTGTATGTATCTGATTGACTTCAGACTTGTTGGTCTGGTAGATGATATCTTCTATTTGTACAGTTGTACACTTCGACATGCGTATGTATACTTGTTTTCTTTCGTATCTGAAAACTACTAACCTGTTAAATAGGCTGTCCTTTTATCCTCGCTCGCCTCCGGTGTATGTATATTAGTTTGCCATTTGTACGCTAGTCTGCTCTGATATCCGTACGCTAGTCTGCTCTGATATCTGTATGTTAGTCTGCTATGGTATCTGTATTCTATCTGCTCTGCTATATGTATGCTAGTCTGATTTGGTATCTGTAGGCTAGTTTTCTCTTGTATCTGTATTTTAGTCTGTAACATGAGTAACACACAGTACAAATATACACACTTCTTGTTACTGTTATTAAAGATATTCACATCTCTTCTGGCATATGATGCAGGTATTCATTGGCAGAGTTTTGGATCACGAGGTCAAGTCCCTCCTTCCCAATACAGAGTATAAGTTTAGAGTTCAGGCTATCAATTCTTCAGGAGCCTCTCCTTACTCGGAATCATCATCAGCAATTACTTTACCTTCAAGTCCGGCAGCGATGCATCACATCAGGATCACAACGGCAGCAACTAGCATCGCTGTTTCTTGGGATGAGCCAAACAACAATGGTAGCGAGGTGAGTTTGTCAGTGCCAAGAGTCAATTGCCTTTGTGGTTCTAAACTGGTGGTAAGTGTTTCATCTTTCCTTCAGGAGTTCATAACTCTTCATACTGCAATTAACAACCATGTCCTTTACTGCTTTGGCCAATTCTTGTGTCGAAAGGATGTAGAAACCTATAAAACATTTCTAACTGAGTTTTGAGTCAGCTAAACTTTGAAAAGTTGCTGCCAACCTTATAATCATCCAGTTTATTTCTGGAAATAGGTCTTAAGAACAGCATTTGGGGCTAGTCGATGAGGTTTAATCCAGTAGGTTTCATTTCAAGGTTTTGAGCATAGATAATATAGTTTTATTTTATTAACCCTCTCTCACCAGTAAGATAATTTGTTTACCTTAAATGTGCTTGCACTCTGAGCTGAAACCTCCGATGTCAGAAGCTTCGAGTGAGAGAAGCAGCAGAAGTAACTGAATAGCTTTGGTAGAGCGCAACCTGGTTTACCAAGGAGCAACCAAAGCTGGCCGTTGATTGGCCAAATTATTATTAGCGAATCCAATAGCTATTTTATTTCCTCACTAAATGTTGATTAAATCATATTAAAAACTTGACTAATAAGATCTAGCGACCGTGAGGCTAACTTGTGTGGCCACCCAAATTGTTGTTATAGCTAGGCTGCTGTATATCAATTCGGGTAATGCAATTTTTCAAGTTTGCATTGTTAAGGAATTTGAGCCCGCTCTCTGCTCTGCATATCATTATGAGTATTATTGTGTTATGTCAAAGTTTACTACTGCTTGATTTTAAATTTTTATTTTAATCCATGTTGTTAAATATTACAAAAAATAGTATGTGTCAGATTTTCTATATTCAACTTTTCTAGCTATACTAGAAATTCCACTGTCATACAGCCCACGACCAAAGTGATATTGGGAAAAAGAAAGGGTACTGATGGTTGAGAAATGCAATATTAGCAGTCAAATAGGATAACTGCAATGGTAGCTGTAATGTACTGGGTGTGAGTGTTGTTATATACAACAAATAGCAATAATGAAAGGAAAATATTATATGTTTATATCTCTTCTCCTGCAAAAAGAGAAATACAATATTGGCCAATATTAGAAGTAAAATGCACTGATATTATTAGAATAACCAATATTATTAATATAGTAATAATAGCAAACCAATGCACAATTTTGTTTACATTTCAAAACGTCATAGCTAACAATATCACGAATTTGTGATACTTATATAGATTTTTAGAAAAGCTGTACTACGTAGTCATTGTTCTGTAGTCATCCAAACTTATAATTAATTATTGTAATAATCTCATAAGAACCGTTAAAAAATATCATCATCAATTACTTTACTTATACTGCGTTGGACATCAGTTAGAATACGAAAGTACTCAAATGTGTCGGCAAATGAAATTGAAAATGAAAAAATTGAAATCGGCAAAAATGAAACGGTTTCTGTACTCCTATGTTAATTGCCAAAACCTTCGGCAATTTGACAATGCTATAGACTGGAGAAAAGTGCACGTTTTTTTTGTTGTGAAAAGCGCAATACTTTATCGTTCTATTCTCTGTCGCTCGGCGTTTCAATTTTCGGTATTAACTTTTATTAAACCAAGCTTTTCAAGCGTTTTGTGGCGTTTCTCGTCCAAATTAATCTGTATATTTGTGTATAATCCGATCAGATGGGTTAGTTTTAGGAATTTGCGGTAACCTTTCGAAGGCTTGGTAACATATTTAAATAGGTTTTTATGCGTTTTGTATCATTATTAAATTTAAACGACTTTACTGAAAAATAGTTAAATTTGTTTATAGGATTTCGTTGCAAGGGTTTGGTGACGCCCGTTAACGGATAATTTTTCGGGAGTGGTGTGCACATGTGCATTTATCATAAATCTCCCAATCAATCGCTTCACTCTTGTTTGGTCGTGGGATTAAGATGGCCGCTGGAAGAAGTATGTGTTGTAAACAACGAAGGGTGGACAAAAGGAGGCAAATATAATGTTTTAAATCAACATAAAGTTATTTCAAAAAAAGTTATATTTCAAATATAGTTTTAAATGATCATCTGACACATTCATTAAATGTAGCCTGTCCAAGCAGGACTAGCTCATGTGCAAGACATCTTGCTTGGTGTGCCGCAATACACCCACTAGTCATTTGATGGGCAGCTAACCTCCTAATGAAACACACAATCATTTGAAATGTCTCTAACTTGAACATGTATCGTATCATTTCAGATCCTGCATTACAATGTGGATTATGGAAAGAATCAGACTCTCAATGTAACAGATGTCATTAAGAGGGCCTGTGTGATAACTGGTCTTGAGCCTGACACCGTTCACAGGTACTTGTTTAACAGATAACCTGTTTTTGCTTGAGTTTATATTGGTATGTTGATAATGGTTTTGACAAGAGAATCTTTGTAACATCCCAGTGGTATCAGTGTACATCTAAACATACAAATGAAGTGTGCACTGTTTCTCATGAGAGTTGTCATCTCATGTTTATCAGTAAGCAGGCATTTTTGCATTATTAGCTAAGCTAGTGTTTTAATCATTTCTAAGGTTTATTTAATTGCCTTAGAAAGCTTTGAGAAGATTTACGAGCTTGTTAGCTGTAGTAGTGAGGTCTGTGTACTCATACGACATATGGTTGCGTGGTAAGACATGACTGTTACCTAGGAGTACAGGAGTAATCAAGTGTGTCTGTCCGCTTTTAAATATGTGTCATTATTCATCCTTTTTACTAGCCAGATAGCTGGCTAGATACGCATTATTGTTATGGCTGCTACCTGTTAATTCTGTATCTACATTCATGGTTGAACTATTTCCTAACTCCCAAGGCGATGTGTCTGTTGCAGGATAAGAGTGCAAGCAGTGAACGCCATCGGAGCTGGAGTATTTAGTTCTCAGGTAAAGACAACTACTCTATCACTCCCACCAGCCCCGCCTCACCTTGAGTGCACAGGCTCAACTTGGAACTCGATCAAGTTGAAATGGACACAGGTGGACAAGTGTGACCAGTACACGGTGCTCATGTATCGGAACCTGTCAGCTTCAGCTACACTTGTGAGTTTAGCTGCTGTTGTCTGTTGTCACTGCTCGCGCTATTTCTCTAGTTCTGTTTTAGTATTTTACCCCTTTTAAAACCTGTAGTATACTTTCCTCTTCATTCTCAGTCTTCCTTTGCTAAATATTTTTATAAGTTTTTTGAAATATGCTTCTATACTGTCATTTTTTTGTAATATAACCTATTAAACTGAGCTGTAGTTGCATTAATCTTTTTGGTGGTGGTTTAGTTTTGACGGGAAGTTGTCTTCTACTGACAGGTCTACCAGGGCGCTCTACAACACTGCCGTGTGGCTAGACTTCATGAGCATACGGACTATCAGTTCACCATATCAGCTGAAAATAGTGCAGGGGAGGGGCCCGAGTCAGAGCCCCTTACTGTCCGTACTTGTCGTGCTCCGCCACACTCTTTAGAAGGTATCTACTAGTCTGCCTGTAGTAGGTAACCAGTTGTTGCGGCTGAAAGAGAAATCAATTGTGACAAGTAAATCACCTGCTAGCCATTCCATTGCATCGTTTACTGTTTAGCAGCTCATCTTGGTTTAGTTATATTCGGTGTTCTCCATGCTTGTTATGGGACAAAGAGAAGAATTTACCTTATGGTAATTCCTTTGTCGGTGTTCTAGCGCCAAGTGTAGAAAAAGTAGCGGAGAAGGAATGCGAGGTGAGCTGGCAGGCGGCGAAACCTTTTGCCGGGGACAGCATAGAGTACAGACTTCAGCTGTCTCAGCAAGGTGGCTCAGGGGACTACAAACAGGTGAGCGTTGGATTAGGTCTTACTGCATTGACCTCCTCTCTGAATCTTCTGTGTGTTTATTAGAAAGCCTCGTTATCACTCTGGTTGCTATAACTCTGGTTGCTAGGTCTGTTTTTAGTCAATGTGGCAAGTGAGTTCTCCTGTATGTGAAAAAATATGACAAAAATTGCATTAATTTATTTAAATTGATATTTTTATTAATACATTTCATGACGTCTCAATTACGCATCGATAAATTTGTTAAAGTAATAGCTGTAGCTGCCATGTCTGAGGTCAAGGTTAATGGCATACATTCAGCTACCATGTCTGAGGTCAAGGTTGATGGCATACATTCAGCTGCCACGTCTGAGGTCAAGGTTAATGGCATTCATTCTATACTTAATCTTTTAATATTCTAGTTTTGTCACTTTCTTATTACATTCTGAAATGTCTTCTTGATCTTTACAACTTTTTTGTCTCATTCATTACTTTACGATGCTACTAGTATGTCTCATTCATTACTTTACGATGCTACTAGTATGTCTCATTCATTACTTTACGATGCTACTAGTATGTCTCATTCATTACTTTACGATGCTACTAGTATGTCTTATTCATTACTTTACGATGCTACTAGTATGTCTCATTCATTACTTTACGATGCTACTAGTATGTCTTATTCATTACTTTACGATGCTACTAGTATGTCTTATTCATTACTTTACGATGCTACTAGTATGTCTTATTCATTACTTTACGATGCTACTAGTATGTCTTATTCATTACTTTACAATGCTACTAGTATGTCTTATTCATTACTTTACGATGCTACTAGTATGTCTCATTCATTACTTTACGATGCTACTAGTATGTCTTATTCATTACTTTACGATGCTACTAGTATGTCTTATTCATTACTTTACGATGCCACTAGTATGTCTTATTCATTACTTTACGATGCTACTAGTATGTATCATTCATTACTTTACGATGCTACTAGTATGTCTTATTCATTACTTTACGATGCTACTAGTATGTCTCATTCATTACTTTACGATGCTACTAGTATGTCTCATTCATTACTTTACGATGCTACTAGTATGTCTTATTCATTACTTTACGATGCTACTAGTATGTCTCATTCATTACTTTACGATGCTACTAGTATGTCTCATTCATTACTTTACAATGCTACTAGTATGTCTCATTCATTACTTTACGATGCTACTAGTATGTCTCATTCATTACTTTACGATGCTACTAGTATGTCTCATTCATTACTTTACGATGCTACTAGTATGTCTTATTCATTACTTTACGATGCTACTAGTATGTCTCATTCATTACTTTACGATGCTACTAGTATGTCTCATTCATTACTTTACGAGGCTACTAGTATGTCTCATTCATTACTTTACGATGCTACTAGTATGTCTCATTCATTACTTTACGATGCTACTAGTATGTCTTATTCATTACTTTACGATGCTACTAGTATGTCTCATTCATTACTTTACGATGCTACTAGTATGTCTCATTCATTACTTTACAATGCTACTAGTATGTCTCATTCATTACTTTACGATGCTACTAGTATGTCTCATTCATTACTTTACGATGCTACTAGTATGTCTTATTCATTACTTTACGATGCTACTATTATTTCTTGCCACAATCAAGTTGATCTTTTCGAGCAATATCTTCTGAACAGGATTGATCTGCCAAATGCATCACAAGAATTACATCAGTCGAATTATATTGATATTGGCTGATATGATCTGGTCATGTCTGTATGTTTACTGATCTTCTAACGTATTGAGCGTTTATTCGTCAAATTATTGGTCATTTTATGGAAATGTAAACAAAGTTGGGAGTCCAGCCTTTCTCATATTTCATCATAGTTATAGTCTAATCTTACTGACTGTGTACCTTTGGCGAGTGAGTTAAATATGTTTTTATTGTTCAAATACGTAATTTTAAACCTGATATACGCTTCATACCCTCATTGATTGGGTCTCTACTCATTTCTGTTTGTATCTTAAGAGTGCAGTTTCTATATTCAGTAGATTTTGCACTTGTCTTTAGTCTTTCTCAAGTCAGCTGAGAAGCGGACAATATTAGATAATGGAGTAACAGTGTCTATCTTTTAGCCTCCAAGTGTTTTCTGAGGCTTACATATTCTTAATTTATAATCCTTACACTAATTCTCTAATTTTTTAAGGTCAAAGGTCATAATTTCAATACATCTATTTCATTTTGCTTACTGTAAAACATAGCAAGTAAAGTTCCTTTGATAGGGTAAAAATGTGTAAATTTAATTATTTTCAAGTAATCGATAGATTTTGTGAAAAGTAATAGATAGCACAAGTATTTGTACAAATCAAATTCTAGTGCTATCTTTTTAATGTGCAAGATAGTCTTTATTTGCATAACAGTTAATTTATATATTTAGATCGTATTGTTTATTGTTTGTCTGTCCTGTTATAATGATAAAGTTTTAGCAACGAAAAATCACCTTTGTACTGGATTTGAACTCATGTTACACATAACATTGTATGTACCATAGTTACACATAACAGTGTATGTACTATAGTTACACATACCAGTGAATGTAACATAGTTACACATAACAGTGTATGTGCCATAGTTACACATAACAGTGTATGTACCATAGTTCCACATGACAGTGTATGTACCATAGTTACGCTTAACAGTGTATGTACCATAGTTACGCATAACATTGTATGTAACATAGTTACACATAACAGTGTATGTACTATAGTTACACATACCAGTGAATGTAACATAGTTACACATAACAGTGTATGTGCCATAGTTACACATAACAGTGTATGTACCATAGTTACACATGACAGTGTATGTACTATAGTTACACATAACAGTGTATGTACCATAGTTACACGTAACAGTGTATGTACCATAGTTACACATAACAGTGTATGTACCATAGTTACACATAACATTGTATGTACCATAGTTACACATAACAGTGTATGTACCATAGTTACACACAACAGTGTATGTACCATAGTTACACATAACAGTGTATGTATTATAGCTACACATAACAGTGTATGTACTATAGTTACACATAACAGTGTATGTACTATAGTTACACATAACAGTGTATGTACTATAGTTACACATAACAGGGTCTGTACCATAGTTACACATAACAGTGTATGTACCATAGTTACACATAACAGTGTATGTACCTTAGTTACACATGACAGTGTATGTACTATAGTTACACATAACAGTGTATGTACTATAGTTACACATAACAGTGTCTGTACCATAGTTACACATAACAGTGTATGTACCATAGTTACACATGACAGTGTATGTACTATAGTTACATATAACAGTGTATGTACTATAGTTACACATAACAGTGTATGTACTATAGTTACACATAACAGTGTATGTACTATAGTTACACATAACAGTGTCTGTACCATAGTTACACATAACAGTGTATATACCAAAGTTACACATAACAGTGTATGTACCATAATTACACATGATGGAACATTTTATCCCTCTGTTTTTTTTTATAAAAATAGAAAGTTTCTGAATGTACATTTAGGACAGCAACATTTCAATAATATTTATAATGCTAGATGAATTAAGCTGGCATCATCAGCATATTATAAACATCCTGAAAGGAAGTTAACAATATTAGTTGTCAGAGTTTTAAGGAAAAAAAAACAACTCCAATTTTATCATTTTGCTATGTCTACTATTTGCTGACTTGTATAACAGAAAAGAATGTGAAATTTTAAATCTCACTAGAAACTAGCTCTTATTTTTTGGTGAGATTTCAATGACAGTGCTCAGATTGCTACAGCACTATGTACACTTGCTGTGCTAAATGGTATGTGTACTAATCAATCTGGGATGCCGTTTTCACCAATGATGCTAACGTATGTTTACTAAAGTTTGTCTATTCATTTAGGAATGTGTAGATATTTTTAGCTTGCGCAATCCCTCTCTCTTCATCTGTATATTCCTGTACAAGCCATGCCACTCGGTTCATACAAAATCCTTACTATAATAAGAGCTGTGTCCATCCATCTGCAGCCAGTATGCGTTGTACCACACACTGTAGGAATCAAACCTGGATATTCTTATTCCCAGCTAATACAGTACCAACTGCCCCACTGGACCACCTTGCAGCATCATGGAATAATTATGTGCATAGTGATTACACATGATGATCTCTCATAGCACACACAAATGCCAGCTTTACTACTAGACCTAGTAAGGCTGGCAGTTGTACTAGTTAGGTCAGTAGTCATCCATACAGGTTGGTAGATTAGTACTGTAACACCTGCATCAGTCCATACAGGTTGGTAGACTAG
This sequence comes from Watersipora subatra, assembly GCF_963576615.1. NCBI lineage: Eukaryota > Metazoa > Bryozoa > Gymnolaemata > Cheilostomatida > Watersiporidae > Watersipora > Watersipora subatra. The sequence goes on from NC_088717.1 coordinate 20,473,248, forward strand.
TACTCTAACACCTGCACCTATCCATACAGGTTGGTAGATTAGTATTCTAACACCTGCACCAATCCATACAGGTTGGTAGACTAGTACTCTAACACCTGCATCAGTCCATATAGGTTGGTAGACTAGTACTGTAACACCTGCACCAATCCATACAGGGTGGTAGACTAGTTCTCTAACACCTGCACCTATCCATACAGGTTGGTAGACTAGTACTCTAACACCTGCACCAATCCATACAGGTTGGTAGACTAGTACTCTAACACCTGCACCAATCCAATCAGGGCGGTAGACTAGTACTCTAACACCTGCACCAATCCATACAGGTTGGTAGACTAGTACTGTAACACCTGAACCAATCCATACAGGGCGGTAGATTAGTACTCTAACACCGGCACCAATCCATATAGGTTGGTAGACTAGTACTGTAATACCTGCACCAATCCATACAGGGCGGTAGACTAGTACTCTAACACCTGCATCAGTCCATATAGGTTGGTAGACTAGTACTGTAACACCTGCACCAATCCATACAGGTTGGTAGACTAGTACTCTAACACCGGCACCAATCCATACAGGGCGGTAGACTAGTACTCTAACACCGGCACCAGTCCATACAGGTTGGTAGACTAGTATTCTAACACCTGAACCTATTCATACAGGTTGGTAGACTAGTATTCTAACACCTGAACCTATCCATACAGGTTGGTAGACTAGTACTCTAACACCTGCATCAGTCCATACAGGTTGGTAGACTAGTACTCTAACACCTGCACCAATCCATACAGGTTGGTAGATTAGTACTGTAACACCTGCACCAATCCATACAGGTTGGTAGATTAGTACTGTAACACCGGCACCTATCCATACAGGTTGGTAGATTAGTACTCTAACACCGGCACCAATCCATACAGGGCGGTAGACTAGTACTCTAACACCTGCACCTATTCATACAGGTTGGTAGACTAGTACTGTAACACCTGCATCAGTCCATATAGGTTGGTAGACTAGTACTGTAACACCTGCACCAATCCATACAGGTTGGTAGACTAGTACTCTAACACCGGCACCAATCCATACAGGGCGGTAGACTAGTACTCTAACACCTGCATCAGTCCATACAGGTTGGTAGACTAGTACTCTAACACCGGCACCTATCCATACAGGTTGGTAGATTAGTACTGTAACACCTGCACCAATCTATACAGGTTGGTAGATTAGTACTGTAATACCTGCACCAATCCATACAGGTTGGTAGACTAGTACTCTAACACCTGCACCTATTCATACAGGTTGGTAGACTAGTACTATAACACCTGCACCAATCTATACAGTTTGGTAGACTAGTACCGTAACACCTGCACCAATCGTTCACTTTCATGCACACCAAATTATAAAATAACTTGACTTCATCCAAGCATCTTCCGATCTCTCACTTAACACCAGACTGCCAGGGTGCTAGTGTTTTATAGGCTGCTGCTTACTGAATGAAATGCATTGTTCTGCTTAACAGGTGGTGCAAACGAGGCTTACCCAGCATCAGCTGACTGGATTGACTCCTGGTGCTGCATACACAGTTAGAGTCTGCGCTGTTCGAATATGTTCTGATGACAGTGACCCCATAATTGGTGCATACAGTCCTGGAGCGTCATTCAGAACGCAGAAAGCCCCTCCTATAGTCACACCGGTCAGATCAGCGGAGACCCAGTCTCGTCAATCAGCACCAAAGTCAAGGATAGAGCGAACTTTGAACAGGTTGAAACCAGGGGAGGCGAAACAATTACCGATTATTTTGTTATTCCTTCTCTTCGTCTGCAGCTTGTTTATGGCTCTCGTTCTTCACTACTACATCGGATAAACTCATCTTGCGCACTTGTGTTACACTCAGTCTATTCTCCTCTAAAAGGGTTCGGTTAGTGTATATTAGTGGGATCATCTGAAGCCATATCTACCATTTTATCAATTTATTTTATTCATTCCATTAATTAGACTACTCATAGATGGGAGTATCGAAAGTTAATGAGTGTTGCCTATTTATACTGAAAGCTTTTAAGGAAGGCAGCAGCTTGTTATGATGACCTTAAGATGACCTTGTGTTAGTGTGCCAGTCAGTCTATTGGTGATTTATTTTCATTCTTTTCGCTGGCTCTGTATCTCATTTTTCTTTTCTACCTTTTTTATTTACTCGAATATTTAATTTATTATTATTAGTAGTATCTGTTATAATTGGCTGACGCAGAATCAAGTAGTCATTCTGTTACTTTATTTTATTTGTTCACATGTGACAGTCTGTGGGAAGTGGTCATGTGAAATAGTATATAGTTGTTTATGTTGTGATGGCTTTGTTACCGTTGACAACCGAAACATGAGCGTCAAAGCATTTCATGATACTTAGTTACTAACCTGGAGATTTAACCTACAAACCATCCATTAGTCAGAAAGTTGGTTTCTTTTCTGTCTCTCACTCATGGTATTATCTTATACACTGCCTGCAAGGTGCTATCTTCTATCGTATAATAAATGGTGTTCATGTCTTGTCTTTGCTAGTTTTGTAGTTGTATTCTCATTATCGTTCTTTTTCTCTTTTGTCATAATTTGCTTTCATCTTCAAGAGTTATACACTCTATGTTCTGCTCATGCACTATTTCGGAGTTGTCTGCTGCATGCTTGTAACCATGAATACTGTTGGCTGTTGTATCTTCATTATGCAATAGTCGGTTTACCCTATTTTTTGCACAAATAATAAAACAGTGGCTCTGATTGGCTCTGATCAAGGATTAATTAATGCAAAGTGTCTCTTTGAAAATGAGTTACTAAATAGGGATTGGACATCGTTGATATAGAGGTCAAAGCCTGGCTTTGTCCGCTCGCTTATTTAAAGGTTGGCTCACAACAAAATTCACACTACATGTACAGTTATTTGGTATTAAAAGGTTCACCATGTTTTACTCTGTTGTGTTGTAGGTGCAATATATGTGGAAATGTGATTACAAGCTCTTAAAAGCTCAAAAACGAACAGTTAATCGCCGCCATCACGAAACCGCTGTAGATTAGAATCCGTTTATTTCTCTGATGTAGAAAATCCATTTGGTTATTGTTTAGACACGTGATGTTCTCACGTGAATTGAAAGGACAATAAAAGGCTCAATATAAAACTTCTAGTAGCACTAGTTTATGACAAACATTTCGGGTTTTACTGAAGACACCGTATCAAATATAGATGATCGCTACTATACAGTTTTGTTTCGGCTTGGTCTAATCGTCTAGTCGTAATCTGATCATGTGACCCATACTTCCTGCCAAACAGCGCGAATAATTTTTGCAGCATTTTTCGATTATCACAGGTAACCAACAGGCTCGTCATGTTTATCAGAGAATGATATGTACTCCTTCGAGCTAAGGTTAAAAAGTTGAACAATTTTTTTTTGAAAGCTATAAGATATCAGTGCAGAATGTTACAGCTTTACAATTGTTAAGGTCAAGCACCTTCCCTTAACTGGCTACTGCAATCCACCCCTGTTTTAGGCAGAGAAAGAGTGTATAAGTTCAAAGTGAATAAGTTTGTATTTGACTGTAAGCGCCACAATCAATGTACAAAAGAGGCATTCACAACTCCACTGGGAGCCTGGCCCATCTTGCCAAGTCACCCAATTCACTACCATATAAAAGGAAAGTGGATATATACAAAAACAAGTAAAAACAGCACACGGTCGAAACTGAATATAATAATAATATAAAAAGAAGTATAAGTATGATTAAATAATTATTGGCGTCGCCGAAAAAAAATGTACAGAGTAATAAGAAATAAGCATATATGACAGACAGGGGAGACGAATCACGATCTTTAAGTGTTGTCACCAAATAAAAGATTTAGAACAAAATATCTTTTAAAATTTATAACCATCATCTAAAATTTATAACTAATCTGATTCAGAGAGTTCTTCAGTAGATGTTGTAGGCTTTGCCTACAACATCTACTGAAAAATTCTACTTTTGTAGAATTCTGATTTTCTGTAACTACATTTTCATCAACCAGCAGTACCCTTTTTTTTTCAATTATTACTTTGGTCGTGGGCTGTATGACAGGAGGATTTCTAGT